>NC_136626.1:15547879-15789997 GCF_933228915.1 Telmatherina bonti
CACACTTTTATACAAAGATCTGCTGATTCCAGATCACATAAAATAACCTTGGGCTGCTTTCATCAAAGTGTTTTTATGTTTTCCTTGAACTTTATATAGATCAGCTTGGACACTTGCTTACTTCTGGTTCATAGTAGAAGCTGAGCAGTGCAAGTTCTTGAAATCTAATTACATGCATCTGTGGTTTATGTATTTGAAATCTACTCGCAGGGGTCATCTGCTGTTTCATTTGCACTGTCATGTATTGACAGCAAAAAATTAGGGTTTGGTCAGGAATAGCTATGAACCAAAAGAAGAAAGCAAATTACTTGGTGACATCTTAAATTATAGTGATGGCAGAGGAAAATAAAGTCTGTCAACCCATGTTATTCTACAGATTAAACAGTGAACTGACAAATTCACTGTTTAAAATTATTCTGTTCAATCTTGTCTAATGAGCAAGGTTGAACAGTATAATGTTCTTGGAACAGATCAATTTTGTTTTGATTTATTTGGCCACAGACACTAAACATTTTGGGTGTAGACTCATATGACCGGAATGACCGGAAACACAGTGGTAGATACATTATGGCTTGAAGTTGTTTTGCTGCATCTGGGGTTGAGCATCTTGCTGAATCAGTTATGAACTCTCTATCAAATTAAACAGTCTTTACGGTTAATATGTGGCTCTCAGACCAAATTTAATGTACCTGCAGCAGATCTTTTCAGTCAAATACCAGTTAAAATAAACATAAACAAATATGAAAGTGTGAGTCTGAATAAAAAAATAAAAGTTTGTTCGGGTATCAGAAGGAGGCAACACAAGCAAGAAAACATGCAAAACAACAGATTATAAGTTTCAGCAAACAGATTATGTAAAAATTATATGTTTATGCTTCATTAACATTACTATATTCTTGAGTCAAGGGACTTGTAACCGTATACAAACTAATGCTATTTTTATCATCAGAATATTCGTTCTCTGTTAATACCTCAAAAAGTGTCATGACTTTGCTGATATTTTGTTATAATGTTTTTATGAGTCTTTAAGCCCCATTTTGAGAATTACTGCCATAATAAATGCACCAATAGAGTTAAAAGTGGGTTCAGTGTGTCATTCTGGCTGAGAAGATCAGCAGTCTTGATCGTAAAAATGGAAGGCAGAAAAAAAAAAAAAAAACACTATTTAATGTCCATATGTTTTATATATATATATATATATATATATATATATATATATATGTGTGTGTGTGTGTGTGTGTCTAAATCACTTCTCACCAGGTATGCATTCTGTAAAAGAAAACTTTGACAAAACAAAATGAAAAAAGGAGTGGTGCTGGTGGCTCAGGGTTTCATGACTTGTCCAGTAACTCTTCAGCAGAAGGTGATGTGTAAAGATGCTGCTACTAAGTGATGGAAAATTCAATATCTTCCATTTCCTCCTCTGTGTCCCCATCTATGTCATCTGCTGCTCTCTCAGCCCTGGCTCTCTCACCGGCTGTGATGTAATTGTCCTCAATGAAGCCATCATCATCATCTTCACTCACAGGTGGGAGACTGCGAGGCCCATGGCCCCCACGTATGTCAAACTCCACCTCCAAGCCTGAAGGCAAAAAAAACATGAAGTGATTAAAAGTGGGTTCAGTGTGTCATTCTGCCTGAGAAGATCAGCAGACTTGGTTGTAAAAGTGGAAAGCAGAAAAAAAAACCCACTCTTTTATGCTAATCTGTGTTTCTGATCACCCATCAATGTTAATACGGTAAATCATAAACATATTATGCCAAAAGCTAACATTTTATGCAGATTTGGGGGATAAAATGCAAACCTGATGCTCCACTCTGGCTGACAGCATCCGCTTCCCTCAGCCTTGTGTGTCTGTAGCTGGCCAGGTAGCGCCTTAACATCTGGCATTTAGCCAACAGAGCAATGAGAAGGGAAACAGAGATGGCTGTGACCAGGACGGCCACCAAGAACTCCCAGTTGTGACCAGTGTTCCCTGATGGGGTTGTTGTGGTGTCTGTAAAAGTGTCACAAAAACATCACATTTTGTGGCGTCATTTTTAAGTAGCGCACCTATAGCATCACAATTCTCAAAGTAAACTTAATATAAATGTAATCCAGGTTAAAAAAAACAAAAAACAAACATCTTGTTGGATGTTGAGTGTTTTGTATCTTTGGAAGAGAACAAACTCAGTTTGACTGAATGAAAAAAAAAAGTACTCTTACCATTTGTAGTGATTGGTCGTAGTGTAGTCGTCTCATTTACTGATGATTCCATCTGGCTTTGCTCTTATTGTGGATATCTCGCTTATGGAGAGTTTTTTTTAAGTTTGCTCCTTCTAAATGTAATCTGTTTTATGCTTAAAGAGTATCATCAACTTCTCTTCAACAGATTGTGTGTGTATATCCCACACAGTATATGTCACATTCTTTCTACAAGATCCAGGAGATCCTTGATTTCATGCTTTTCACCCTTTTCACCAGCTGGTTTTTGTTATATTCAGAGGGTAAAAGCGTAATTGCACTTGCAGGAGATGTTGCAGGACAGGCATCTCCCCAGATGAGGGAGGTAGTTGTATGTAAGATTTCTGTTGGCCAGAAGGAAGCTGAGCCTTCAGAGCTCCACTAGGTGGCAAGATTGAACGACCATCTGTGCCAACACAAAGGTGACTTCAAGGTGAAATATTAGGCAGTTCCTCTTGTACCAGACTGGTTGATCTGTTCAAAAAGTAGGAGAAAGAAGAAAAAACTTAGATTAGCATCAGTCTTATCACACAGTTGTCTAGTAAGATGTCTAACAATAGAAGACAAAAGAAAAAATCTTCAGTTTTTTAGGTTTTCAGCAAACCTGCAGCATTCCTTCGCCACATCAAGCAAGAAATTTGTTCGACTTTTCTCTGCCATTACATGCATGTTTCATAAGTGAGCCACACAGAAAGAACATTAACAAGCAAATGACCTAAATATTCCACTTGGTATCTATAAAAAGTGAGTTTGTCATCATGAAAAGAAAACGACAAGATAATCCCTTGATTCCAAAAGTCATTATTGAATGCGAGCTGTCAGAAGCTCATCAACAGCAAGAAAAGTGTGTTGCAAACAGGAAGTCCCACGTTAAGTAGAGCATTCTTTGTTGGGGTAGCTGATACAAAGTACTGGGAACGACACAAATTTGTGGATGTTGTGAATGTGTAAAAGAACCTGACTGAGAGTTTCTCCGCTTGATTGATGCTCAAACGCAAATAAAAGAAAGGCTACTGGCTTTGTTTGTTTGTGACACGATTGAAAATGTAACTTTACATAAAGGCAGTGCAGAAAGAAAAGACAAATGGAAAAATGACTGCATTCAGGGACTTTTCTTTGATTTGGTTTGCTTCGCCCAAACCCAGAAACAAGAGGACAGCTAGATTAGGTTTGATGAAAGACTAAACTCCCTCCAGGATCTGAAATTAAAAACATCATCTTGTATCCTGTTTGTCTTATTCATACTGAGAAAATACACACAAACAGACAACAACAAAAAATTCAAACTTTTTCAGTGTGTATTAAACAAACAAGACATGTGGGCTTTGTTTCCCCCAAACAGAGCCAACATAAAGCCAGACTATATTTTGTTGAAATCTAATCTAACCGTCTGACAGATGCAGCATCATACTTACAGAAAAGACACTATTAATTCTGTTATGAATGGCCATGGTTTACAAGGATCCAACAAGCCGGTGCTGCACTTTCATGTGCGCTGTGCAAGAGCTGGCGCTATAATGTTGATGGTGTTCTAAATGCAAATTTAAACCAGTCATTCACATGCTCAAACTTGAAGGAAAAGGGATCTTTATGTAAAGGTATTTGCAAATTTGTCAAGGTATTTGCATGCCTGAGCCTATGGGACTGCATCCTGTTTTTACTCCACAATGCAGCTTCAAAATCCAGTCAGACAAGATTATCCATGCTGCTCTCAGTTATGCTCTATGATATTCGGCATGCATCGCTAGCACCCATATTTGCACTCTGTTGACCTGGATATTTGATTGTAGGATACCAATGGGTCAAGCCGCTAAAGTAGTTTGTTTTTAAAGGAACAGTTTTTAATATATTCTTTATAAGTACAATTTCTCATTGAAAGTTATGCTCTGAATACCAATATAATGTTGCCAGAATTTATATTCAACTAAATCTCACACTGCCTCTCACTAACTTGCTTTTATCTCTAATAGTGTGTAATGTGATATGCTGCATGCTGTATGGGAAATATGAACAAACAAGTGTGACAGAAAAATTGCATTTGTAAAAGTGGAAGTCTAAAATATAATTATTTAAACTCAGATTAAGTACCAGAGATGGAATAATAAAAAGAGAGGATATACAAAGAATGTAGTTCAAGCAAAAGACCAGGATGTCATACCAAAGTTCAATAATTGTGTTTTTCAGACTGATCATCATAAGAACCTGTTGTCAACTTTGTAGTTTGTTTACAAGAAGCGTTAATGTTTTGACATGTCTGTTAATCCAAACAATAATTTTCTTAAACAACGCCTATAGAACCCGACGGTGAAAGAGCGCAGCACTAAAAGCAGCAGTCTTGCAGATAAATCACAAGGTGAAACTAAAGCCCCTTCTGCTGACTTCCACTAAAATCTACCTTTTATTATGAATAGGAAAGACCATATTTATAGTTCTGCATCATATGGTCAAAATTAAATTATAAACATAAAGGTAGGCACATTTCAGACTAAACACGTGAGGGCTTGAGGAGGTTTATGGACACTGGGGAGCTCACAGAGCAACACTACACCTTCATGGGCTTTTTCTCTGGTTTCATGGAAATGTTGAGTAAAGAAACAGACAACCAGCTGTGGAAACGGCCATTTAAATTATATTGTAGTTTATTACTAAGATGGGATGTTTATTTTTATATAGTAATATACCAATGTACTTGTATACTGTCCATAGTTCATGTAGTTTAAAAATTACATTAAATATTTTAATAGTAATTCGAGATATGAAAATATCTTTTCTTCTTACATCTTCTCATGATGTGTGCACACATTAAAAACTGCTGAGATGGTTGCATCCATGGCTGAAAACCTGATACTTTCTTTTTGTTTTTAAATAAAACACTTACTGACCAAAGCTCAGCAGCTAACAGGAGCGCTAACTTGTGAATGAAACAGAAAAAATTGTTATTTTTATGACTTTTTTTCTTGTCAAGAAACACTGGATATGTTTGTCTTCACCCTGGCTGGCAGCTCACACACTCCTTGTGTTGTAATAATTTCTGTCATTTAGAAATAACTTTTTTTTCAGAACCTTCTTTCAGAAGTCGGATGGTGGATAGATGAATGACATCTCTGCATTAGTCTGCTGGCTCATCCCTCAGAGTCTGTGCTAGTAATGTAGAAACAAACATATTTTATTGTGGTAATCTTGTCTGAATAACCCACATAAGCTCATCTTGATGTGAAAGAAAGTGTTTGAAAAAAAAGGTTTTTGTGGGACATCTAACCCCCCCAGAAAAACAATGTCCTTTAGCTTTTGTTTAGTTTGATCTAATCATTTAGTTCCTACAGTGGGCTGATGAAAGTGAGAGAAAAAGAAGGAAAGAAATGGTTCAGACTTTCTAAAAGTGACTTGTCAAATACTTTTATGTATTTCCTGTATTCAATTTATGATTCCTTTCAGTCTTTTAAAATGAAATTGTTGCTTTCTTGGGCATGTTAAAAGATTTCTGCACAACGGGTTCACTTTGGCGGCCCTGAGGTGATTTTTCACAGCAGGACGAGTCCGGCTGTTTCAGTGCCTGCCATAAGGCGTTTTCTCCTTCATCTTTAGCTATTCTCTCCAGCGCTGTTAGCTGTAAACACGCCAAGACGACTGCCTTTATCTCTTCCTGTTCTGTCCTCACATTGGCAGAGCAGAACAAAATATATACACCAAGCAGAGCAGGGCGAGGAGACAGAAATATGCGATTCAGATGTTTTTATACTTTAGTTTATGCTTGTGTCTGACTCTCAATGTTTAAAAGTCTACATTTGCATATTTTTCTGCATTTGTCTTCAGTTGATTAACATTATCAAAGCTAGAAGGCTGTTTGTCTTACTCATACGTTCTTGCATTGCCTCAAATTGTAAATCGAGTGTCTGTTAATATACTATGGCCAGAGGGTTAAGGAATATGTCATCAAACTGAATTAATTATGAAAGTTTTTATTCTTCTCATAGAGAGTGAGAGCTTTAACACCACACAAACACACAACTAATCAATCGACTGCTTTTCAAATAATGCATTTGTTGTTTTTGAGTATACATCAAGTTCTTTCCCTGGCTGCAATAATTACAGATCTTCATACTTTACAGATATTCCCAAGCAGTGCTATTGTTGACCCTCAGCCCAACAAGCCAACGTGCAGCATGTGACCCTCCCTTTTTCCCTTTTATCCTTCTGCCAAGTTTTGTGTTTTCTCTTGCTTTGAAAAGTGCGGAGGAGTTGGGCCGTTCCATTGTTTGTCAAGGATAATCACCATAAGATCTAATTGAGCAGTGGATTACAATCAGCAAAGACATTGTTTATGAGAATGATTATTAAAGTCAGATAGTGTAAACGGCTGTGTGAACACTACACCCCTGGAAAAATCTTTAATGTACTGTTTCATGTACTGTATTTTTCTTCTTTTTTTATTCAGTAGGCTCGTGATATAATATGTAAGGTGCCTTCAAATGTTTGGTTTTTGCCTTTCAGTCACAAAGCAATGGCCAAGATGCAACAACAACAACAAGATGGCAAAAAGAAAAAAAAAAAAGGCACACATGTTGGTGCTAATAAACACACATTTTAGCATGCACCATGACCATATATTAATGTTTAAAGCTAAGTTTTAGTACATGGCTGTTTTAAATCTAAATGTTTGCTTTTAAAGAACAAGATATTGAACAATTGTGCTCCTGTGTGCGTTTGCTATTAAAGGTGTGCTTTTGTTTGTGGTGATAACAGTTGGGTGCTGACCATATGCACTGTCTGTTTAATGTTGTCCTCATTTGTATAAAAAGCCTTTATAAGATTGTATCTGGTGCAAAAAAATGTTAATGATTGTAATGCTTTATTATTTTTTCTTTTAAATGAGCATTTAATCATTGACATAAATCCCACACATGAACTTAAAAAGGTAAATAATACACTTTGTCTGTGGTTAATCTGTAGACATGACCTGCAAACTTTGTTCACATGAACTAATATGAATGTTTAGAACAGCTTTTTTTCTGTAACTAAATAGAACCAAGTAGCTTTCACTTGGCTGGCAATGTCTGTTTTAACATCTAGCTGTTGTTTGCTGATTGCTCTCATAGCACACACACAACCTGACCATGGAGTAGTAAATGTGACAGTTTTACAAAACCTAGTTGTGGATGAAACACATGCAGAATTTAGGGATGTAGATACATTTTGTTGTTGCTGCATATTTAATGTCAAATGACATTTTTCTACAACTAAACAATCTCTTGCTGCTGCGACTTGCCTCTGAGAGCCGGTGCAGTTAACTAAAAAGTAAACACTTCCACTGATTCAGCATTTTGTAACAGCGGTGAAAAAAAAAATGGGGAAACTATTTCTGCTGTTGTTCTATCGCAGTTGTCGTGTAAATCAGGATTTCACATCTGATTTGCAGTTTAATTTTCAGCTTTTTTTTCTTTTTTTTTTTTTTACTAAAATTACAAGTAAATCCAAGTGTATATCAGCAATAATGTGCCTGAGCATGAGTAATAACTTTCTGTCTCTACCTGTAACTTTTAACTATGACCCAGTCTGCAGAATATACCGTCTACCTCTCAGTAGAAGCTCCTTATTCAAGTCTTACCTGGTCACCTGTGTGTGAAAATCCCTGTGGCTTCAGAGTTCTCTTGCCTTGTGTCTGTCCACACATTTCACACCAACCTTAACATTTCTTTTGCTTTGTCTGTGACATGGAGAACATGTTGTGCAAAGGTTGAATGAGGTGTGCTCTGCAGCTGCTTCCCAGAAGGGCAAGTTAATGACTAACGTTTGTAACTAAGGTGTGCTCCCTCCCGCCTCCTGTTGCCTGGCCCTGTCCAATGATACAGCAGACCTGGTCAGAGGTAGTGTTGTCACTCAGCAGCACCAAACCAGGAAGAATGGTTATATAACATTTAAACATCACTCTATCTTATGCTTTGGCTTTTAATTGTCTGATTATTTAGAAGTGAGGCTATAATCTATCAATCTAAGATATTTAGCAAGTGTTAGTGTAGATAACAACTTTAGTGAGCAACAAAAGTAATCTGGTATTAGATTTGCTCCTTTAGCATTCTCTAGTGGGCGTGTATTTGTAGTTTATCGTCTCTGGTGCCAAATCCATCCCTATTAATCTGCAACATAAACCTTTTTCTCAGCTTAAACGAAACAGGAAATTTGACAAGATAAATGTGCAGCAACAAGGAGTTTGTTTATGAAAGATTTACGGCTTAGTGGGGAGAAAAGACCTCTGAGGACTCAGAAAGGAAAAGCGAGGTGACCCTGAAAACAATAGGGCCACTTCCTGGCCACCCTGCATCTTTGCATCTCACTCTCTTACTCTTCCTCCTACCCTCTTAATGTTCCAGGATGCTTCAGCTGCTTGTCTTGGGGAAAATGGCAGAGACACAGATGAGTTGAGACTGTAAAATGATAACTCAGCATCACCTCAAAGATGCAAGAGGGGTTTTCCAGAACAGATAAGCTCTTGTCGATTTATACTCAAGATATTGTTAATAGCACAGAGCAAAACATTGATAAGAACATGACAGAAGGAGTTTCATGATGTCATGTTGAGTCTTTTTTTTTTTTTTTTTTTTTTTTACAGATTTATATGGCCATTTGGCTGCATCAGAAACAGGATTACCAACTTTGAGGTTGGAAAATAGCTGCTTTTATAACAAGCAGACAAGTAGAAAAATCATTGTGAGAGATAAGACAAATAAAAGTGCAGGATTTATTCAGCTCTTATATGGTGGCTGTTTGTTTCTACACTAAATACAATGATTTTATTGCATTTTTATCATTACATTACAAAATTAAACATTAAAAAACAAAATGCAGAACTCAAACATAAGTTTTCTCCAATCATACCATATGCAGTAGGGCTGGGACGATGTGTTTTTCTCACGATTTGATTTTTAATGATTTCTTTGGGTGCTGATTCGATTTACCGATAAATAATCTTTAGTTTGCTTTTTAAACAGCAAACCATGTGAAAATGTAGCATAATGGCCAAGTCCTATATTACGAGCTACATTTCCCAAACAAAACAAATCAACTGTGTGTCAGGTTTTAAGATTTATTCAGCAGCACCATGTCTGAACCAGCTGTTTGAAATTATACTCTTGTTTCAAAATCTTGAGCTGCACATAAAAGTGCTGGTTTGAGTGTCTGTTGGCTTGCTGCTACCATATGTTTGGCTGTTAGCTCTCCATTTACTTCAGAATGGCGTCTTGCTAGGTGGGCAGTGACGTTAGTCATGTTATCGCTGTATGCGACGTGCAGCTCTGGTTATCCCCTCAAAGCAAAAAAAAAAAAAAAAGCATGTCCTAAAGCACCTAAAATGTGATGTTGGAGGATTTATCTCTGCACATTTTTGCAGATTGGTCACCATTCTCCATCTCCTATTTAAGTCAAAGAGATAAGTTTCGCCCCCTGCTGGAAAAAAGCGACAACTTCTTTTCCATTTGGCATCAAAACAAATTAACATTTAAAAATAAAAAAAACAAAATGATTTTTGACCAAAAAAAAAAGATATCAACATTGTAAAACAAAAAGTCCCTACTTTTATGTGAAATGATTTTTTTCTCCCACCCTTAATATTCAACAAGTTCATGATTGGCAGTGTAATTGTCCATATTTCCACTAAGCTGAGTTCTTATTTAACTAAATTAAGCATTTCCAAAGTAAGGTTCTCATCATTACTCTTCATCCTCTGACAGGTCTATACATTTCACAAAAGTTATAAATGCCCCCCTCGCCCTTTTCAAATGTTTCCTGCTCCCCTACCAGTATATAGGTTAGTTTCTCTAAAGGAAATTATATTAACATTTCAAGCGACACACTGGTTTTTAAACAGCTGTACCCTTTAGTGTAAAGCCCTAAAATAAGAAGAAAAAGAATAAAAACAAATAACAAAAATGAAACTTGGGACCAATTGGGATTCCCTTGGGGATCCTCTTTTCCATCATTATCTAAACCTCTAGCCAGAATGATTGAATGCACTGCTAAATATAATGAAAAAATCCCCTCTTCTTTTCATTACACTGTGAGCTGCAATGCAGCTTAGTTCCCACTCTTCTCCAGATAGATCTATGTTCAGATCACCCCTCCATATACAATCAGGGAATAATTTGAGTCTTCTGACAACTTAGACTGTTGTAAATTGTAGACTACAAAGATTGGCACCTTTGTTTAAGTTATCCTTAGGTACTATTTCCTCCAAGTTGCATTTCACAAGTTTTTTTAAAACAATTTTTCTGAGACAATCTAACAAAGTTTCAAATATGGGGATGTTTAAAATAGTGTTTTTATTTACATTGTGGTTGTATGGGGATGTTTACGGTGGCCAAATAATACAAAAATGTAAAGCAGTGACCTTGAAATTCAAACAAAATACTGGACTACAAATACAACTGTTAAATAGGCGGTGATGGGGGGGAGTGCTCTCCCCTACTTTTGCTATCATGTTTATTCTTTGTCCAATAGTTGAAGTGCTGGGGGTCTGAGGTCATGGACGTTTCTTTGGGGAAGATGGGAAAACCTTACAAGGTCCTTTAAGAGGGGGAAATAACACCACGTGCCATGCTGAACATAACAATGGGCAGTTGCGCTTGAGGAGGAAAAGCTATGTGACAAACAAGCCCGCCACTGAGCATTAGGGACACAAAGGAGACCGTCTGCGGCTGGCTGGTGGGATTGCCTGCTTTTCTACTATCTGTCCTCACACAAATTTACATGCGGAGAATGATCTAAGTGTTTCACATTTTTCACATTTTGCGAGTCCATATGTGGCTTCCATCTGGAACAGGATAATGCAGGAGAGGATTTTTACACATCTGCTTTAAATCTGTAGATCTATGAATAAAACTGCAGCATTGTTATTCAAACTCTTATCTCATACTCACTTTTACACTTAATGTGTGTTAGAGGCCTAATTTAATTAATCAAAGGGGCTTACGCGGGCCATTTTGCACACAACTTCTGTCTTTTTCTTCTTTTTATCTTCCACCGAGCTGCTTCTATGACCCATTTTCTCCTCCGAGGTTGTTTAAGTTTCATCTAATTGAATCTAATAAAAGACTTTCATGACTTTATGTGCTCAGTGGTGTAGCATAACAGACCTCAGTCACTGGCACTAGCATGCAAAGTACAGAGTCTGTTTGACTTGATCTCCTGCCACCTCAATACTCCATACACACAGGAGAAATGGATACTATCCATGTTGGCTTTACAGTTTCTCTCTTTGATGGTTGAGTGAGTAATTATTTTATTTTCATCCAGGTGAATAATTAATGCTTCTTTAAACATTCTCCATATGTAAAACATAAAACCGGATACTTTTTGTTTAAGAATCCAGGTCCATGTGAATTACTTAAAGGCTTCATCTTTGATGAAAGGGACCTATCCTAATGGTGTGTGTGCCAGTCAGTACTTGTTCTCTGACTTTACTGTTTGCTTTGGATGCCGTAATTGTTTGAATATACAACAGTGCAAGAACAATATATAAGGATATTCTAACCAGTAAGTTAAACAATAAATCTCCCCAGAAGTACAGAAACACTTCCACTGTGCTGCCTCCTAACTTTGGGAGATTTGGAGTGGTCAGGGTCACCGCACTTATAATAAGCTTCAACTACATGCCCTAATACTTTTAAATTGCTGTAAGCCTGTTAATGTGAAATCTGAGAGTGGTCACTGAGAGATCACAGCAGGTTGCAGTGTTGTGGAGTCTTTTGTTTTCGTTTTTACTGCAATCTTTTTAGTATTTGAAAAAGAACTTTACGACACTAAAATGCAGGAGGATTTCAGGAACTAACTTCTGTTTTTTTTAGCACCATAATACCATTTTATCATTGATCTCAAATGTCTTTATTCTTAATTTCACTTCTGTACTTTTTTTTAGTTGAGGCCTCTTGTTTATTTAAAGCTACTTTTTCTTTTCTTTTTCTTTTTTAACTTGTATTGTCATCATGACACCAGAAATATGCTCTGGCTGCCTTTCTACAGAGAACAAATTTGCTTCTGCCAAGAGGAGCTTAATGGAGAAAATAAGGGTCCCCCTGACACTTGATTATTGTTCTTTATTTTGGATATTGCTAAGGGACATTTCATTGGACCTGACAAAGGAAAAAAAGGCGAGGGGGCTGGGGTTGGGGGCATGAGGAGAAGGACTCAAGGAGACAAAAGACAACCACAACAGCTGTTCAAGCAAAGCAGAAACGCAGCGATGACACCAGTCATGAAACCTAACGGCCTCTTTAAGAAAACAAAGCAGACAATCATTGGAAGTCCCTCTTAGATCACACATTTTAAAGATTCAACATTTGAATCATTCTTAGCAAAACACAGTTAGCTTTTTAAACTGTATTTAAGACAATTTAAGGCTGAATAAATGCTAACTATCTTTTACGTTCTGATGAATGAAAGTAGCAGACATAGAAATGTGTGTATTATAATACCTGCTGTGGAAACAGTGAAAACTGTTCTATTTTTAAAGCAAACATCAAGGCCAATACAATAAAGGACTTTCTTGGACTTTCCTGCATACAAAACCAACCAACTCTGCTACAAGAAGGGAATTTCCTATAAAGGCATATTCTGCATTTGGAAGCACCACTGCAGTCAGAGCAACACTATTGCATGTAATTAAATGTACTTAAACAAGTTTCCTCTGTAACGGGTGCACAAATGTTTTGGCACCAGCTACCATCCAGCCCTGACCTGTTGGGTCCCTTCTCCTCTCTATAGTTGATGGGAACAAGAACCTATGGCCTCCAGAGCAGTGCGACCATGTCTGAGTGTATGTCTGTGTGTGTTTGTCTGTGTTTGTTGAACAAGCTATCAGGCAGGAGCTGAGAGCCTCCACTTCCACCCCCACAGGCCTTTTCCTGCCTGGAGGGTGATTCCTGCCCCTGCGCTCCCTCCACTTCCTTCACACACATATCAGCCTCCAGCAGCCGTACCTCTTCCTGAATTTGGTTCTCCTATGGACACTGCGGACAACGAACAACAGCTCATCCATCTCTTTCTTTGCTTTCTTAAACTATCACCTACAATTCTCCCTGGCCTACTATATCATTTCAGCTTATCACCTTATATCATTTACTTGGGTGAAACATTGTGAAATTGTGCCTCTGAGGCTTTAGCTACCATATTCCCGGTGCACACTTGCATAAAATCTTGCCTTTCTGCACAACACTCTCAGGGTATTATTTAACTTCCTCCAAAATGCCTTTAATGTTCCAGAAACATGTTCGCTGTATTTCATACCACTCCCTTTCCACAATGTCCTTGATACCCTCCTTCCAATGGGACAGATGGGATTTCTGTTATTGGATTGTAGCTCTTCACTCTTTCATAATAAACTAAATTCAACAGAATTTGGGTTTAATTTGATTAAGTTGTATTATTATTTTATTGAATTTGACTTTTTTTTTTTTTACAAAGAGCTCTGATAAAATCATTCAAGTTGTTGTAGTATAAATAAACTCAATAAGACTGAAACAATAACAGTCATGAAATAATCTGCTTACTTATGATAATGGCTAAAACAAACTCAGATATAAAGCTGCTGTATATTTATATTACCTTCAGATTCTTTAAATTTTTCACACTATGTATTGTTTCAGACTTATCCAATAAACACTCATCTTTCCCTCTTTTTTTTTCTTTTTTCAGTTTTTGGAGATGTTTTCTACATATCACATCTGCACAAAAACCTCTTTCCTGTTTTTGCAGTTTGACTGGAGTTATTTGGAAGGGTCCAGAACTAACCATATAAAATTTCACAGCTAATGATTAATGCCTGAGAAAGAAAGAAAATATTTTCCATGCATCCAAGTTTGCGTGAAGGCAGAGATTCTGGATGCAATAATGCAAATGATTAGCCTCCAAACAAGGCAGTTTCCATCTCTTTGAAAGGAAGTAAGTTGGGAAACATAATCTCTATTATTAGATCTGGTAAACAGCCAACCTCGCTCAGACAGATAAGCAGTAATCGTTTTGTCACCACATCTGAGATCCATAGCTTAATGTGAAAGTGGGAGGACGACCTTCAGAGCAGTTTGTCAACAGTCCGGTAAAACTGGTGAGATTTGAGAATTAGTTTCAGCTAAAAAAAAACTCTATTTGCAAAATTATGTGACTGTGTACAAATGAAATATCCCTGTGAAATAAATCAAATGAATAAATATTGGCCGAACAGCCTTTGAGTGTTTTGTCTGAATGACCAGGAGCAAAATTCTTCAATTTATTGAAACATAGAATCAAATATTTTGAACCCCCCCCCCCCCCCCCCCCCCCCCCCCCCCCCCCCCCCCCATTATGAATGTGGAAGAAAGAGGCTCACTGCATCTCTGAATTAATGTAATGAGTATAGTGAAGGTGACGAGGAAGAACTAACATGAAAGTTAGAGTAAAAGGTGCAGAAAAATAAAGAACACTGAGACTTGAAAGTTTTCCAGAGAACAAACAAAATTCAAGTCGGGTGGAGTTTTGTTGTTTCAATAAAAGGAAGACACAAAGCCAAGAAAGTCCAGGAGTTACTTTAGGGGAAATTCAGTGAAAATCCTGGAGTGAACCAGCTGAGTTCTGAATGTGAACCCAGTGGATCACCTCCTGGGAGAACTAAAAAAATGTCTGCGCACTGACACTCCCCATGCAACCTTGTTTCCTGTCAGGAAAAATGAGACAAGGTTATGAATACTCACTTCAGCTGTATTTTATCTTTTATTCTCCAAGAAATCTAAATTTTTTTTTTTCACAAAACATGAAATGATTTATTAACTATGCAGTCTTTTTTTTTCTTTTTCCTGTATTGTTCAAATTATGACTGAACCAGAAACAAAGGATAGAGCCTTCCTTAGACCAGCTGACATGCAAAAGTAATTGCGGTTTAGTTTCTCAGCATATGTTACATTTGTGTTTATCTTTTTAAACATGACAGGGGGAGAAAGTCTAAACCTTTTTGTCAAAAATAGTACCCCCTCTCCTCCCACAAATCAAGGTTGGCTTGCAGGCGGTCACATCATCCTGTGCAGTGTGATGCTTAACCGAACCTTTTTAAACAGAGTCCACAGGCCGACTCCACACAGTTATGATTACAACTTCCTCTGTCTGATCCAGAGGCTTTCCATAACAGCCTTAATGAGTTGCCAGAAAGTGGGTACAACGCTTCTACCTGTGCAGTATCAGCAGAGGCTGGAACATCAACATCCTGACACATTGTATGGTATCAGACTGATAGGTCACTATGTGCTCTGCATCTGGGGATGAATTATGGTCGCTGTAGCCCCATTCTCAGAGCCCCAGCCTCCCCCCAGAAGGCAGACTATGAGAATGTGGTTGCTTTTGGGTCACTCAGCCTCAGTTTTGGACCATGTTTTCTTTCCAGTGTGGGGCAAATGAATGTACCAGAAACCATGTTTGAGTACAGCTATCTTGCACATTTTTTGTTCATGTTACTTTGTACCATCCCTGCACACATGATCAGAAAAAAGTGGGTTACTTATGGGTAAAACTGGTAATGGATAAAACAAACATTGTGGTAATGGAAGGACATTGTGTGTTTTAAAGTTAATTTCTTACACTTATATTTAATCACACATTGTCATAAATCATTAATAAAGAGTGAACCTATCTCACCCTGTCATACAACAGCACTTTGTAAATGTCGCAACATGATCGAGCTATTTGATAGTTTTAAACATTTTTCAGCCTCATTACCCAGGATTATGATTGACATGACACGAAATGCTCCTTGGTTTCATCATTCTGAGAATCTGGATGAAACATACCAAGCTAAACCAAACTGTGTCAATGAGCTTCGGTGAAAACAAAGCATGCAAACTTTACATTCCATTCAAGGCCTGTGCTCCTTCGCACACAGGTTAAAAATTGACACTGGAAACATTAACTTAAGTGAAGCAATTTATACGTGAGCTCCAAGTGTATGTAGAAGCAGTTCAAACTAGAGCTGCATAAGTGTTTTAGGGACATGTTAATTCACTTTTTGAAGTGCAATGCAAGACAATGCAATACAGTCTTGGACTGTAAAAGGTCAGATAAAAGTGATATTTAGTTCTGAGGTGCAATAATTTGTTTGTTTGGTTCAATTAAAGGCAGGGCGATGACTACCTGAAGAGAAAAAAAAAATCCACAATTATAGATTTCAGATAAAGAGCCAGAGGAGATAGCTATGGTGGTGTTGGACATTAAAGTTTTGGACACTTTTCTTAATCCACAGAGAATAATACTGAGCAGTTTTTCTCAGTATTATAATTGATGTTGCCAGAGAGCAAAGAGTATGAACATTTTTCTTCAGGAAAGACTAAATGAAATTAAATGAAATGAAAAATACTTTATTAATCCCCAAAGGGAAATTCAATATTGTAGTATATAATAATAATTCATTTGAGGAGGTCTTGTTCCGGAGGCTGATGGCTCCTGGCAGAAATGATCTTCTGTATCTTTCAGTCTAGCATCGGACCTGAAGAAGCCTCTCACTGAACACACTTTGTTGTTTCATCACTGTGTTGTGGAGACGGTGTGAAGAATCCTCCATCATCTTCATCAGCTTGTGCAGCATACTTCTTTGGACAATCAGCTCCAGCGGCTCCAGTGTTACTCCAAGCACAGAACCAGCTTTCTTGATCAGTTTGTTGATTCTCTTCAAGTCTCTGGTTCTGATGCTATTACCCCAGCAGATGCTGCAAAGCTGACTGCACTCTCCACAACAGACTTATAGAAGATATGCAACATCTTGGTGCAGACATTAAACCATCTCAGCTTCCTTAAGAAGTACAGTCTGCTCTGACCTTTCTTGTAGATGTAGTCAGTGTTGCATTTCCAGTCCAGTTTGTTGTCCAGCTGAACTCCAAGGTACTTGTATTTCTCCACCACCTCCACCTCCTCTCCCAGGATGGAAACAGTGCTTTGTTTATTCTTGTTCCTCCTGAAGTCAACAATCATCTCTTTTGTTTTGCTGGTATTTAATATAAGATGATTGTCACCGCACCATTTAACAAACTGACTGACCAGTTCTCTGTACTCTGCTTCTTGTCCATCCCTGATACACCCCACAACTGCAGAGTCATCAGAGTATGGCATCGTCTGCAAACTTTCCACAATAGGATAGAATGCAAATGTTGAATAAACATCCTCTGAGTTTCTGTCAGGTGTTGTGATGAATAATTTGAAAAGCAATCATTCACAGACCACTCTTGGACATTGTTGCTATAAAATAAGTCATGTCTATTGATGACAATGTTACTTTAACACAAGCCACACAAGTGTTAAATCCCTGCTACAGCATTTAATGATCCATCTATCTTTCATCCTCTTCCTGGAGAAGATAACATGGTAGCTAAGTCAGAACCATTTCAGTTCCAAGTTATTACCTGTGTTTCAGAAAGACCAGTGAATATTCTGCATGTTAGCATGGTTTTTTTTTTTTTTTTTTTTTTTTTTTTTTTTTTTTTAACAGTTACAGATATTTTCTACAACCTCCTATTGATGTTAATAGCCTTTTGTTAATTGGTTTCACTGAAGCAGGAGTATGTGGATGGAAATATTATCCCTGCTGTGTAATGGTGAGTCTGCTTTATTGCTTGATATTAACTATCAAGTTAATGTCTTTATAAGTGTATTATAATTGTGATGAGATTGCCTCTGGAGCCAGAGGAAATTGGAGGCATTGAAAGGAAGTTTTCCTGTCATTGGAAACCTAAACCTCAATCAGAAATATCTTGTATTTCTACCTCTTAAGGGACAAAGTCTTTTGAGTGTGTGTGTATATGTGAAAAGCTAAGGAATATTGATGATTGACTGCACATCTTTGAACACATGTTCAGGTAAAATAATCCATAAATACTAATCATTAATCCATTGACTTTTTTCCTTATGCTCATCCTGTTCACTTTACTTTTACCTCTGTCAAATAATTTCCATCACTTCATGTGCTGATCCATCTGCTTGAAACTTTTTTCCTAAAGGTTACCTAAATGGCAGTTCTTCTCAGTGAGAAAGTATCCAGTGGAAAGTAGCAGGAAACATGTGAGAGCAAAGGAAGTAACAAGCGAACAAAGGTTGGGATCTCAGTTGTCATGATCAGAGCACAATTGTGCTTTCATGTCTTTTAGCCAAGGAGCTGGTTGAATGTTTCCACACATTTCTGCAGCTGCCTCATACAGATGTACTCATATAATGGCATTGCCATGCTTCGGTTTTGGTTGACATATGTTTGGTACTGGTCAAAAAGTGTATTAATGTGCTGTTTGTTTTTTGGTATTTGCATAAGCTCTCCTGTCCAGATACTACTGTTCAACACATGATTGCCCTGTAATGCATCTGATGGAGATGAGCAAAGCTGCCTGTGTGTAGTTGTGTTTGCACATTTGTTTTAGCATAATGGTTGTTACTAATTTCCATTTTACTTCACATTTTCAAATAAATAGTAATAATGATAATGTTTTAAAAATGATGTCTTTGTCTATATTCATCATATATATCTAGAAACCTAATATTAATGATAACAGCAGTTTATGTACTCAGTCTGTCATATGTGATCAGACCGGAAACTCAGTTTTATTGAAGAAACTCATTCTATCAATATTTTTTTTCTTTTTTCCATAGACATAATGTCCTTGGTGTTGGTTTGTCTGTCTGTCTGTCTATTGGCAACTTAACTCAAAATGTTATGGCTGGATTTTTAGGGAAATGTCAATGACATAAGGAACAAGGGATGAGACTTTGGAGGTGATCTGGATCATTGTCTGGATCCGGGGATTTATTCAAGGATTCTTTACTATTGAGAGATAATAATTTTGCCATTACAGCTTCTAACTAAATTGAGTTGCAAGATGATGTCATGGTAGATGTTAAGTATGCTAACAGCTAACCAAGAGTGCCACCATGACAGAGACAGAAAATGCACATTTTTCAATAACTTGAAGACTATAACCATTTGCTTCATCATGGAATCTGAAGGTGAGATCCCAGGGTCAAGAAGTCTAAATTAGATTTGGCTTCTATCCTGATGGTGGAAAGAGATAGTGATATTAGCTAGCTGGAGTACTGGCATGGGATAACTTGGAAGACTGTTGGGTCTTTTGGAGGTTTTTTCAGGAAGGCCATAGTTGATGGCTTGGCAGATATTGATGCTCTCTGAGTGGTTAATGTTCATCCTGGTGTACCAACAGTCAAAGCAGCAAAGTGAGTCCTTTTTCATTTAAGCTGTTTACTGACATTCATGTTTCTCAGCCTGAAACTATTTTACTTCTTCCGCCAGGTGTGTTGGCACATTGTCTTGAACACAGATGAAACAATTTTTCCACATCTGTCTCCGCATCCTTTTAAATCCATCCAGGGAATCTTGAGAATGGCTTGAGTAAAGTAGACACGTTTTTCATTTGATGTGCAGTGATTGCACTAATTTACTAAGCTCAGCACAACTTTCTAAAGTGATGCATCCCATAGAGGTAATTATTTTTTCTTGTGTTGTTTGTTTATGTTTTTGTATTTGTGTATTTTGCTATTGGGCCGGACTAACCCATTAAACCAGAAACATGAGAAGCAGAAACTGTGAGAGAGTCTATTTCTAGCTATAGTGTTATTATTACCTAAACCAAATCATTTTATGCCTAAAGCCGATCAGTTAGTTTGATTTGACAATGATTCAAGATTGTTTTGACACTTTTAACTTTCAACTTGACACTGAGGGTTTTGTCAAAATACAGACTTGTCATCTGCAATACATCATATACAGTCGGAACTTTTTTTCATTTCCATTTTTAGTTTCATTTAACGGTTTAGATGGTCATATCTATGTAGTTTTTACAAAATTCTTTGCAGATATTTCTGCAGCTTTTTCCCTTTGTGGTTGTGTGACTGAATAAAGTTGATCTTTAAGACTAACTTGAATTTATTTAATTGATAATGAGCCCCCTGGACAGTCTTATAAGAGCAACTTAAAGCAAAGTCAGAATGAAAGCACCATTAAAAACATTATGCAAATACAGCTGCTTGAATGCATTAATAATACTTAAATGTACTTTTTTAATATGTAAGTGGTTCCTTTAGTCCAAGAAAGTATTGCTCAAGTATCAAGAGCCTAACTTTTCTGACTTGTAAAATCTATTTGTGCACGTGGGAATGTGCAAGATCTGTTCTCAGTGGGAAATATAGTTGGGATAATGTTGTGTAAAATGGTCAGTGTGTCACCATGTACTGTTAGGAAACATTGTTTAAAATAGCTGTTGACAGATACACTACATAATAGTGTAAACACAATCAAAACTCACATAGAAAGAGCACTGGGCAGCCATCAGTCTGTTATAGCGCTTTATCTCTGAGGAAATCCAACTTGGTATGATAGAGTTATCTAAAATCTACTAATAATTTTCAAAGATGTTTTATCTCAGAATTTGTCTATTTGTCTTTCATCCAAATTAATTTACTTATCCTTTCCTGCACAGACTCTCATCTGCGCTTTCAAGGACATATGTCCTCTCTCTCTAACACCCTGTGATCCATAAGTGATCCATTCTTTATCAGTCAGCCTCAACTATGTTAGGATGTAGGTCAGGGATTAGTTACTGCAGTTGAAGAATAATCAAGAGGGACTGGTTCGGGGCCTCAAGAGGTGTGGGTGACACCTTTGCTTTGAATCCCAGGGTCTAGCAGACTCGGTGCGTGTGGAGCCAGGCCAGCTCGCCACACAATGAAGGGAAATGGGATTTTAATACAAACTTTCTCACAAAGTCTCTTAGACCTCCCACTTCTGGTACTATAGTTTTACTTCCAGACACTTTTAGCTGCACCGTCAACACCTCCTTCCCAACCACAACAACCTCAACAAAATGTCAGAACCACTAAAAACACATCTACAAATGTGCTACAGTCAACTTATCGCTTGACATGGGTAGAATAGGATTTCCAAAAGCTGACCACAAACAATTTTCTGAATGAAGAGAGTGACATTTGAATTTTAGGGTAAAATAAATTGCTGCAGGTGATAAGCCTGCTGTTGTACAGTTAATGACATCAAGCTGTCTGATAAAACAATGAAACTGAAGCCCATTATGGTTATGCAGCAAGTTTTTAAAAACACTAAAAACCACTAAATCTAAGATAACCTAAATTATCTAATAAATATTGGCTCATGCATTTACAGTTGCGGTCAAAATTATTCATCCCCCCCACTGCCAATTAGGCTTTTTGGCAAAAATGTACAAACTAACAGCTGTTTGCAATAAACAACTCAAACAAGGACCATTTAAAAGCTCAGCACAACATATATGAGTGGTTTCTTTGGATTCAAAGGAAAATACTGCTTTTGATGACCACTGCAGTCTCAGACATACTTAATCCCCTGAATAGCTCCCACAAGAGCACATGCAATCAAGGTTTTCATTCGTTGCATCAGGTGTTTTTGAGATGGAACAAGTGAAATACCTAGATTATTGATGGATTCCATGTTAGAGATGCAAAGTCAAGACAGCTGTCCAAAACTTTCAGAGGAGAGATCATTGCTTTGCATAAACAAGGAAAAGGATACAAACAGATAACCAAGGCACTGAATGTTCCCAGTTGGAAGCACCGTTCACAACTTTCTCATTTGAGGAACAGTGACTAGACTACCTGGATGTGGCAGTAAGAGGAAGCTATCAGTGGCTGCTACCACATTCCAGAAGAGACAGGTGGTCAAAAATCCTCGGCTGACTCCAAAAGACTTGCAGCAAGACTTTTTGGCGGCAGGCACTGAGGTTTCAGTTTCCACAGTAAGGTGTACATAACATAATGGAGGGCTCCATGCCCAAACTCCAAGACGTACACCACTACTGACCCAAAAGCACAAGAAAAGTTGTCTCCAATTTACTCAACACTACATAAATAAGCCAAAGAGGTTTGGGGATGATGTTCTGTGGGGCAATAAAAAAAAAAAAAAAAGACTGGAAGTTTTCTGACCTATGGATCAACAGTATGTCTCTCTCTGAGGAAGCTGAAACTTGGGCATCACCGGACCTTCCAACAGGACAACAATCCCAAGCATATCTCAAAACCCATCAAAGCTTGGTTGTTAAAGAAGTCCTGGAAGATAATAGTGGGCATCACAGTTGTCGGATTTAAACTCCAGTGAAAATCTTTGGTGGGATTTGAAAAAAAGCAGCTGCAGCATGCAAATCCAAGAACTGTACTGTACTGGACCCCCGAGGAATTTCCACAGAAACATTGCCAGAAGCTGGAGTCTGACTATTCATCACATTAGCAGCAGGTCGTAAAAGCAAAAGGATAAAAACACTCATCCTGAAGGGGTTGAATAATTTTGAGACTGCATCTGTCATTGAAAGTGTCACATTCTGTCCAGTTTGGAAAAAAAAAAAAAAGACATATTAGTTTCGTTGAGCCATTTAAATGTTTCTTGTTTGACTTGTTTATTGCAAACAACTGCTAATAGACCTAATTTGCTGTTGTGGATGAATAATTTTGACTGCCACTGTAATTCCAGCTGTCTGTAATGTTTGTTGGAGCTAACTGTAAGAAGCTACTCTATACAACACTGTACATTTTCTATGTAAATATCAGTCGTTCTTCTCTGCATGCTGACATAAATCTCATGTTCTTTATTTCTTCCTTGTTTTAAACACTTGATGCACACAGCAGTGCATAAAGGCATTTCCTTGTTTTTGCACTGTTGTGCTGTCGGAAGTAATATTGTTCTCTTTTAACTCGGTCACTGGGGACTTGCTGAGCCATGTCTTTGTCTGATAGTGTCATTAAGCAAATGGCTATCACTTTAACAACAAATACATTTCATAATTACTACAGAACAACAAAGACTACTGGATACAATGGTCAAGTCCAAAGAGTACAGACAGACAGACACCTCCACCCTCCATGTGCACCCTAATACAGTTATTTCCTTTGCATTCACACACACACACACACACACACACACACACACACACACACACACACACACACACACACACACACACACACACACACAAACACAGTCAAACACAATATTGTACTTACATATGAAAATATAGAACATACACTTACAGTGAGTTACTCGGCTCTCTTTTCAAGGAGCAGCCATATAAAACCACACGTGCAATATTTATGTACAGATACACATACTTACACCAAAAGCACTCATGACTGGTTTTGGCTTTTAACAGGTTTAAAGCAGCCAGAGGCTGAAGCATCTGTGTTGACCTAGCCCTTAGTCTTTTCCCGTTTGGCTTCCTATGCAGGCTCCACCAAGCTGTGTCTGCAACATGCAACCCTTTTCTGTCTCCAAATTCTGCAAAACACGCCAATAGTTTTCAGGGAAGCATTTCAAATTAGCATGCAAAACAAGACTGAAGACATTTTGTTGCAAATTGTTATATTTGTCACATTTTGTCTGGATTTCTAAACTTTGTGGTCGACTCATTCGTCTCTTCAAAGACATTGCTCTTGTTGCTGAGGTTAGTCTTGTCTGTGGATGTTTTTGAAGTGTCTGAAAAGAAAATGAGTCTTATGAAAGAAGTTGCTTTATCGAGTCTGAAGTACACAGATCACACAGGTATAAAGTACAACACAGACCTGAGCCAACTATGACAATCAAGAACCTTCGATTGCCAAAAAGCAAAACATAAACACTTTGAAGACACAACATTTTCAACTTGAATGCATCTATTTCTAATTTTGAGATCCCGTCTATTCACTGACCTCAGCATATTAAATACTAGGACATTTCCCTCCTCTGATCATGTTTTTAAGTCTGTTATCCATACACTGTCTGGGATTGAACTAGGATATATTTTACATTATTTGCTTACGTACTTTGGACATCTTATTATTTTAGTCCTTGCTTTTTTCTTTTTAAGAAGCTTACAATAGAATGGACTTTGGATAAGGAAGCCCATGTGCGCTCCCAAAATCGAAAACAGGAAGTCTTGAACAATAAGAAGTTGTGTCAGCTTCAAGTCGATTGTCTGAAGCCTCAAGGAAATGTAGAATGTCAAATCAGCCCTGCAGTATTTTAGAGAAAATTGCAAAAAACATTTGTTCCAACTATCCTTCTTAGAGTGGAAAGGTTCAGCACTTTGAAAAGTGTGACGCAGAAATAGACACAACAAGCATTTCCTCAGACTGACTGATTGTGATGGAAGCGAGAGTCTGCTGACCATTAGAGCCAACAAGCTCATTGATGTGAACGAACAAAGCTGTTGCATTTGGCAAAACTTGACCTGGCTGTACATCACATTTCTGCTCTGCAATGTGGAGAACACACTGGAGAATGTTTTATGTAAACCAATGCATGTTTTGTATAGTTATAATTGTACGTCTATGACCAATTTTATAATAAAAAGTAGTTTTTTAAACCGAAACCATAATTAATTACTATGTTATTACAAAAAAGTCTGCCATCTGAAAAAATGATGCGATTGTTTTTGCTAATAATTTTTCTGTAATGGTAATAGTGTCTAGCAAATTAAGTAGTAAATTAGAGGCTTAAGGCTTTCTTAAATTTTTTTTCTTATTGGTTCTGTAGATGTTTCTATTGGTGACATTTTGAAGGCGGCAGGAGGCTGAAAATGATTTTATTACACAGCTGTTCACAAGATTCTTCAGATTAAATTATCTGGATGTACAAACACATTTAGAAAAGTTCTTGATAATGGATTGAGATTAGAAAAAATAATAAAAATACAATTAAAAAAATAAATAAATAAAAATTAAAAAATTAAAAAAACAAAAAACAAAAAACGGTTAAACTCATAAGTACATGAGTCAGATCTGGGGAGGTCCGGAGCGCCAGCAGTCCTCCGCTGTCTGCTGACGCTCTTCCTTCCTTTTCCACCCAGATTTTGACCACAACTTTGACTACGCTTAGTGTGGCGACACGAAATTCAATCTCTTACAACTACCACGTTTCTGAAGAGATTTTGCACCTGAACAGGAGAGTTGGAGGAAGTTATGCGTAAAAAAAGTGCATCGCCGTGACGCAGCGTCACTGTTTTGGATGCAGAGTTCGGAAAGTCGGAGCTGTCAGCTGATTTATTGAGAAGTTTTCCAAATGAGGAATAGACAAATCATGTGGATTTTGTGGGTGTTTTTATTTTATGTTTTTAATCCATCAGGTAAGATTTTTTTACTCTGTTCGGGTCGCAAGCACATAGTACAAAATATTTTTCTTAAAAAAGAAACTGATATTGTTTACATCTAGCGAAGACAAATCTTTTGTTCTTCTATCGTTTCAATTTGTATATATATATATATATATATATATATATATATATATATATATATATATATATATATATATATATATATATATATATGTAAGCTATAAATACTCTTGCAGTTAAGAACACTAGTTCTGAACCCTTAGGGGAAAAAAAAAGCTCATCCATGTTTCCTCCCATTGTTCTATGGATCTGGTGTTTAAAAGCCTGGGAGAAGGAATGTTGGGCATACAGAGTTTGTTGTGTTTGGCACTTTTAATCAGATAACCACATTCCTGAAAGCTTTTGTGTTTCAACTAAAACACATTACTTCTAGTGTCAAAGGGTTCTGTGTGTATATATATATATATATATATATATATATATATATATATATATATATATATATGTATATATATATATATATATATATATATATATATATATATATATATATATATATATATATATATACATACACTTGATAGACATTTTTAGGATTTTTTTTTTATGTTATCTGCGGTAATCTGTTTTCTAGCATAAAAACAGTGATTAAAAACATATTCCAGAATGCTAACGTCAGCTCACTATTTCATTATTGTTTGGATGGCAAACAAAGATGTTTTATCATTTATTTTAAAAATGAGTTTTCTTTATGAATAAGGTGGGGCTTTTTTTTTTATCTATTAAATATCAGAATATAAAGTCTCATGTGAGAAAATGACTACTATGTTATCCTGCAGATGCCATGATGGACTTGACCATGATCTTCCCAGCTGAAGTCGCCCAAGTTCATCACTTCAACATAACATGCATCAGTGGAGAGCGCAGCCCTGCCCAGTTGGACATCAGAAGAGACAACAAAATCCTTATTTTACCCAAAGAACTAAGTTTTGATGTGCTCAAGCCAAAGAACACAGAAGCTTTAGCCACCAACTTTCGGGATTTAAACCATATTGGTATCTTCTACTGTGAATCTACTCGGGAAATTCCACATGCATTTGAGACAGTTACCATGATTAACAATGTTGGTGGAGGTGTGCACAGTTTTCAAACATCTGTCTTATCTCTACAATCAGTTTTGAAGCAGTGTTTTATGAGCAAGTAACTGTGTATCATTGTTTGTCTTACAGCTAATTTCATTCCAAACTCCCTTACGCTGACTGCTAACAAAGGAGACACAGTTCACCTCAGCATGAAGCTTCTTGGCTCTGAAAAGAGAGACGTGACCTGGAAGTACAACGGTAAGGCAACGCACATAGCTCAACTTGAGCCAGAAGAGGAAACCACATTAAGAACTGTTCAGGAAAATAAACAGCTTTTAAGGATCTTTTAAGGAAATGAAAACAGAGACTGAATCATTCATTTGTATATTTACTTCTTTTGTGTAGGAAACTACTATTATATGACCCACTGGATTGATGTGGTTAACTACACGGCTGTACTAACGGTGGAGAGTGTAGATCTTGCTAATGAAGGCATCTACAGTGCTAGCTATGTTGGAGATACCCCCCTCAAAGGTGCCTGGATGAGACTCATTGTTAGAGGTTTGTCATGTCATACATTTACACACACACACAACAAAACACCCACAAAGCAAATTACACCTCTAAGACACCTCCATGAACCTCTCCATCATAAGGCCTATTTTTTCTGTCTCCTGTCCACAATAACAAAAATAAAGTGAAGAATATACCTTCACAACAACAATGACTATTTGTAATCTTAGACTCAAAAGAGACTCAAGACTACAGAACTGTGAAAATCTACATTTGTATTACTGTATCAGTTCTCCTGGAACACAGCAAAACATTTTAAAGGTTATCTCTGCCTAAAAACACATTACTATAAGTGAAAATCAGAAGATGGTAGACCAAAGTATTTAGGAATGAGTTGTTACAAAAGTAGAAGCCAAAAAATAAAGAGCTTGAGCAGTTTTATTGATTTTTCATGGGAGGTGTTACACAGGTAAATCTCTCAGCTGATTCTGTTGATCAACACCTTTATAAAATGTCTTTATAAGGAGAATTAAGGACAGCACCCAAAACCTCTGAAGAAATAACATAAAGAAAGACAGTGAATATGATGAAAGTATGTCACAGGAAGCACAAATACTTAACAATAAAACCCCTTCATTATCATGGAAATAAGCTGGAGCCTTCTGATTTATTTCATACAAAGACAAAGTCATAGGAGCATTTTTTTTAGGGTGAGTAAAACTTTTGGCTACAAAAAATATCAAAAGACGTGCTTTTTGATTTTGCAAATTTCATAAAAGTTGTTTTCTTTTCTGGCTGCAAGCTCACGGAGTGTGTCATACAATGATGGGACAGAAGTCAGCAAAGATTGTTTGTGTGGTTTGCTTGTAAGTGGAGAAGTTAGCAGAAGCTCTGAAAGGGACAGTGCTGATCTGGTTTTTGCTACGTACCCACATAAGTGAATTTAAATTGTTTGTCATTCAAATGGCAAAGCTTCATAGAGTCTTTAAGCTGAATTACTTCCTGTAAGTTTGTTTTGCTACTTGTTGCTCCCAAGTGTGTAAAAAATGCAAATGAAAAATCCGCACTACATGGATTAAAAAAAATATTGAACCAATAAAGACCTAAACAATAAAAATAACAGTCAGATAAGTTCATTCTTTTAATATGAGGCTTTCATGTGTCCCTTTAACAATATGTAAAGTGAAAAAGTACCGACATTTTCTACAGATGTTTACCGATGTTTTACTTTTTGATGTGTCAGAATTTTTATAGTTTAATTTTCAGCTTTCTGGTGTTCAATAAAGGGGAACAGACAACATAAGATTGTGTTCCACAGGATTTTGAGCAAAGTTTGAACCATAAAGAAATGCAAAATGTCTCAGAAACCAAATGTATCATATTTATCACGCTGTGTTCTTATGGGTTAATTTCATTTGATTTTAATTAAATAATACAAATTTTCTTGTTAAAAAGGAGTGGGAAGAAGCTACACCTATTTAAACCATCATACCCAGTAATTCATAACAAATTGCCTTAGTTGCTATACATAGCTAATACAAAAACATAAAACACAATAAATTTGATTGCTATACATGCATGTGTCTGATTGTTGCACTTTATGTAACTGGTTACAGTTTTGAACAATTTGTGTCT
Source organism: Telmatherina bonti (assembly GCF_933228915.1). NCBI lineage: Eukaryota > Metazoa > Chordata > Actinopteri > Atheriniformes > Telmatherinidae > Telmatherina > Telmatherina bonti. The sequence continues at coordinate 15,576,457 of NC_136626.1, forward strand.
CTGCAGCTTGTCCTAGTAAGAAGTGGAGTACTAACTGTGACAAAGACTGTCCAGATTGTCTCAATGGTGGAGTTTGTCATGATATGGATGGAGACTGTGTCTGCCCTCCAGGATTCATGGGGACACGCTGCGAGACAGGTTTGTACTGAGAGAGAAAGACAGATGCACAGAGGAAGAGAAAAATTAGGATTTTGTCTCTCTTGTCTGAATTGGAATCTTAAATCTTTTGACATCAGCTGATGCAGAATCCCAACACCCTGAGAACTACATAATTTAGATTTATATCAACTGCTTTCACACAAAACACAGCAATGTGGCACCTTCCCACATTGCTTTGCGGGTTTATTAGGAATAAAGCACTGAGAAGCAATCTAATTTCATTTTTCTAGCCTTTTATTAAATCTGATCATCAATCTGTGGCTTTTTTTAAATGAGGATGCACCTGGTAAAGCAGTTTGATGAAATCCTCTAATGCAAGTTAAATGCCAGTTTGAGGATATATGGTAAATCCTTTGGCAAAAAAGTTTCTTAGGCACAAATCAGCATTTTTTAAAACTATGTGTATATTTTGTTTTAGAAATCTCACAGACTTTCGTACAGTGAGTTTAGTTCATGTAAAAAGATGCGCTTAATCCATCCAACGTTGCAAACAATATCATCTTCATGTAGATTCTACATGAAATTACACTTGTATTAACAATGAATCACAGTTATTCATTATTCTGGCTTTGACTGGTGACTCAGTGGTTTACTGGGAAGAATCAGTTGGGCCTCTCTAGTTGCCGTGATGAGTAGTTGTCACCAAGTGAAATTAAAGTAAACACTAGATCCGATATTTTCCTGCATTTAAAGAAACATCTGTAAAACTGACTGTTTTCTCTTCTCTTGCAAATCTGTTTCTTAACGTGGTGTTTGATAATTCTGTGATCTTTCAGGTTTTTCCAGGTTCTACGGGACCCACTTTTGTTTTATTATTGACTATTATATACTGACAAAAAGATATTTCAACAGTTGCCTGAGTAGTTACATTGGCAGATTGCTGAAAGCTGGTGGTGATGTGATAGGTTGATTACAACATCGTACAGTAAAAGTTGAGGAATTTAGAAAAACACATTTGTGGATTTGCCTTGCTCTGCTGGATTACAGCCTGCAGAGAAGGAATGTTTGGTCGAAACTGCCAGGAGTCGTGCGGCTCCCACCTGAACTGCAAGGGGCTTCGCTTCTGCTTACCTGACCCTTACGGTTGCTCCTGTGCCAGTGGTTGGTTTGGGAATCACTGTGAGCGAGGTTAGCACATCAGCACTCAATTTCCATAAGCAGTACATCATAATCACATATAAAAAAAGAAATGTTTTAATGTTTTTCTTTTTTCTGTGTGTTTTTGTTCTTGTCAGCCTGTCATAATAACATGTATGGACCAGACTGCAGGTTGAGCTGTAAATGTCAGAACGGAGGCATTTGTAACCGTTTCAGTGGCTGCCAGTGCCCTGCAGGGTGGAGAGGACAATACTGTGAGAAGTCTGGTGGGTATCATCATGTAGCCATTAATTCTTTAGTTTTACCTTCTCTGCACCATCAACATGTGTTACACATGCATATAATGGCTTCTTTACATTTCCATCATTCTAAACAGGAGAAACAGCAACAAAAGAATGAGAAATGTTATTTTTAAAAATTTATCAAATATTTCCTTTATGCAAAATTGACCAAAAAGCTAATGATATCAGCATGTGTGATGAAGTTTTTGTTGGTTTAATGAGATTCTATGTAATACTTGTGCATTTTGAAGCATATATTACCCTCGCATCTCCACATTAAAATTTCTATGAGTGACCTACTCTCAAATTAAAAACAGAACCGTTGGAAAACTTTCAAATCTGAGGCTTTGCAATGTCCCGAGAAATCTCTTTCCTTCATCACTCTCCTTTCTGCCATTTCGTTTTCTTCCTCAAACCTGTTTTTTATAGTCTACTTCGCATGTTCTCTCATGCTCTTCAGATCGGGCTCCTCAGATTTTGGACTTGGATATCAATGTGGAGTGGAATCTGAACTCAAGTCCTGAGATCTCATGTTCGGCTACAGGCAACCCCCCACCCAGTCACAAAAGCATTGAGCTTCGAAGGTTTGACAGCTTTGTGCTCGAGGTAGGAAGACCAGTTGTAGAAAGTAACACTTCAACTAGCAGTACTTCACTCGTGCATGTTTCCAGCCTTCTTGGATAATTGCAAGCTTTAGAATAAGTAATACTCTCAAATAACTTTGCTAGGAAATAAATAAATATGTTTTACTTTAAGTGGGTGAAAAAAACCACAGGTAACTGATTAACCAAAAAGAATTAAAAAAAAAAAGTTGACCTGAACTATGATTGTAAGTCTTTACTGATGATTTCAAGGTTGAGTCAGCTTTTGAGGAAGTCGGCAGCACAATGTTCCGACCAGATAAGGTTGTATCACTCTGCAGTGCAGCAGTTGCATTGCCTATAAGTGATACGTTTATTTTCCTGTATTATTATTTTTTCTGTTCTGTTTCCTTGACTATAGAAGCAATCTGATAAAGAACTGAACCAGTATTTCCCACAGGAACACTGGCATTTCTTAGTGTGAAGACATTTTGTGGGAAATTCAAGCAACAGCATTAATAGGCACAAAATATTAAAATGTGGTTTTCCACATTGTTTTACCACGTTCCATATGTTCCTCTCAGCCATTAAAAACCATCATGGACTCGAATAAGAGCACAGCTCTGTTCAAGTTCCCTTCCCTGAGTATGCAGCTTGGAGGACTGTGGGAATGCAGGGTGTCCACTAATGGAGGCCAGGACTCACGCAAGTTCAACATCACCATTAAAGGTCTGGAGCAAGAATTTAAATTATTCAAGAGGGTCATTTTTTTCTTTGTGTTTGTGGTTAAAATCTTCTGTTATTTTGACACAGAGCCTCCAGTGCCAACAACAGCTCCAAAATTGCTGGAAAAACGAAGTAAGCAGCTACTGGTGATGCCAGCAGAATCCCACAGAGGAGACACTCCAATCATCTCAACCAGACTCCTCTACAAGCCTGTGGAAAATGGAGACTCTTGGTCTTCCATCATAGGTAACGGACAAAAATACAGTTGTGTTGTTAGGTTTTTTTTTTGTTTTTTTTTTTCACTTCTGACAGGTCATTTTTTTACTTTTATTATATTATAGAGCAGAGGAAGAGAAAAACAGTCAACACTAACCAAAACCCTAGCTAAAGCAAGAGAAATTACAATGGCAACAAATTCTTCTACAAATTCATTAAAAAAGAACTGATAATGTAAATGACAGATCAGTATAATTGCATCATACAGTGCATTTATAACCTGTATAGGATAGCCTGCAGGTTTAAGGCCTGACCCATGAGCAAATTGTAAGAAAAATCTATTATACATATATATATATATATATATATATATATATATATATATATATATATATATATATATATGAAAAAAAAAAAACATTTTTTTTAGGGATATTTACCATTTATTATGTCATAACTCCGACAGTGTAGTCTCCCACTCTCTGGTTTTAGTTAAACAGGAAAAGACAAGAATCAGATTGTGTTCAACATGGAGGTTTTACCATAAAATGATGCCAAACGTCTCAGAAACTGTATGCATCATATACAGTATGTCACTGGGCTGGGCTCTTATGGTTTAAAAGAGACATCTTCTCATAAAGTTTTTACACATTCCACTGAGTTGGAAAAATAAATCACGACATCAGCAGTATGTGTAGCTTTACTTTCAATAGATTTTATTTATTTATTTATTTTTTATGTTCAAATGCTGAAATCATAATGACAATATTGGGAAATCTCTGTATCCTACCTCTCTTTTGTTTCAGTTTATAGTGATAAGGAGCCCATCACTCTGATGAACCTGGAGCCTTCAACACGCTACCGTGTCCGCGTCCAGTTGAGTCGACCTGGACTGGGAGGAGAAGGGTCCCCCGGCCCAGAAGCTGTGATGGAGACAGACTGTCCTGGTAAGTGTGCTACAGGTTCTGAGAAACTACACATACAGCATGTTGGCTAGGAACATATTTGTTTGGAAAAAGTCTCTTGGAACAAGTTTCCACTATCACAAAATAAAAAGAAAAGAAATTGAGATCTTGGGTTTGGCCACAATATTTTCCAAACTGATAACACTGCTTTTCTTTTACCACTAATTAATCTTAGATTAAGTTTGGGAGCAAATACAGAAACATCGCTCAAATGACTTGTGGGCACTACTCTCACAGATATACATGATTGGATCGAATCTAATATTGATAAAATAAAACTGCCACAACAACAAAAGTAAAACACTGTTTTCCTCCAGTTGGCCATAAATATAAAAATCATTGATGTTCAAATGCTGCAGGCAGGAGTTGGATCATCGGTGACTGTGGTGCAGGGGGAGAGAGACCACATCTGTGCATGAATGTGAGAAAAAAAAAAAATCAATGAAGCATAAATGTTTTGGATTGTACAAATAAAAATGTTCCAAGGTTATCAAGGAAATAAAGCACTGCTGCTCTCTTGCACAAGCACAATCAGGTTATCATTGTGTATCGTGAGAAAGGAGATGGGTTTGATTATCTTTGCTAGAAGCAAACTTAAGATGATGGATTGATGTGGGAGTGTACCGTTCTTGCAGAGGCAGAGATGGAAGACATATTGAAGTCCTGTAAATATTAGTAGAATTACAGTCATGTAAAAATAACACAATTGTCTGCAAATTTGATGTAAATTACTAGTTCGGTTTAATTGACTGACACTGTATATGATATTTTTTATCATAAGATAATTACTGCAAGTGGTGTGTTTTGTGTCAGAGCCACTGCTGATGAAGTTACTTCGATTTACTTGATTATATGAACGGTGAAATCAGATAAATATGAAAGATACTGAGATGAATAATGGAATTACATCCTCAAGTTGATCAAGGGGATAAAAAGAGTAAGACGACCCCAGAGTGTGAAAGTGAGAAGACAATCTCATGAGTTTACTTTTCATTTACTGTTTAAAAGGCCCCACCAGTGCAGGACTGAGCCAAGGTCAAGACAACAAACTAAACATTTCCAAGTAGAGAGAAAAAACAAAAAAAAAACAAAAAAAAAAACAAACGGAAACCCTCTGGAGTCAACATAAAGAGGAAAAAACGATTTACAAGGAAACCAAAATACAAGACTAATTTGATTAACTAAAATCTAAAAGAGTAAAAAAACAAACAAACAAATAAACATAAAAAGCAACAAATGAACAAACATAACCAATTATCTAAGGCCTACAAAGAGCCATGGTCTGATTGCAAAGTGGCCAAAAGGCCCCTTAAGTACAGCTCTTCAATCCTCTTACAGGCTTCTCCTGCATATTGATTGGCTGAAAGACGCCACTAATTAGCTATTAATCATGAGAAACTTAGATAATCTCTGGTGAAACACAAAAACTCAAATGAATGTTAAATGTTCCTTTGACTGCATACTGCTTTATAGAGATGCAGCTACTGTTTAAAACCAGCGGTTTAATCAGTAACATCAGAAATTAAAACTGTTCAATAGATGTAGTGAAAAAGAAATTAAAGTATGTCTTTTTTAAATGTGTTGAAGTAGGAAAAAATTAAAGCATAAAAGTGAAATGCTCAGGTAAAGTTAAAGTATCCCGACAACGTAATTATGCGCAGTAATTACAAATATTGACTTTTACTGCTGCAGAGCAGCTTAAGACCAGCAACATGAGCTTTGGTTGAGACATTTACATCAATAAGTAAAATAGTCCTGATTAAATGTTGCTTTAATGCTTACTTTTTATCCAATATATTTTGCCATTTAACCCCAAATCCAGCGTGGAAGCTGTTGCATGACAGCAGAGAAACAAACAGACAAGATTGTGCCAAGATTTTAAGTCAATACTTCTTTGTTGTGAACCAACTTTTCTGATCATAAATGCCCCCGTTTCATGCAGTTCACTACTAAAATAAATTAACCAAATAAAAACAAGCAAATTCAAGCCTTTGGTGCTACTCAAAATAATCTTAGTGAGCCGGGTACACTCTCAAAAATAGAGGTACAAGATAAGGACATTTCTGTACCTATAGGTACATTTTAAAGAAATGTTCTCTCAGAAGTACAATACAGGTCTTTAAGAGACCAGAAGCACACCTTCAGAGTATGAAAAAGGGTTCAAAGTGACATAAAGGACAAATTTGTACCATTTCGACCATAAGGGTACCTGCAGCATTGAAAAATGTAATGTTAATGGCTGTAATGTTACAAACTAGAGCAGAGTTGAGTGATGACAGTAGTACTACTTAACAGTCATTTACTACACCAGACAATGAAGGTCAGATGCTGCAAACTACGTGTATGGCTGGTCAGTATTTTGAGTTTTTGAAGATTATTTCTAGATTAAAGATAAGATAATATTGCTAAGTGGAATGGACCAGGCCTAATGCTGTGGAAAACATAAAAAACATGACTTGATAAGGTGAGGTTGAACTTGATAAGGTACAAAAATAGACCAGAACTGAAGGGTAGAGAAATGTCTCTCAAAAGAGTACACCCCCAGCGACAAGCATTTGTACCTTTTTAGGTACAAGCTGGTACCTCTATTTTTGAGTGTGTACATGAGCAGAAATGTACAGAGCTGATAGTCTTCTCAGCTCATTTTGTGTTCTCTGTTGCTGCAGAGCCCACAATTCAACCTAAGATTGACATCTGCTCGGTGGAGGGCCGCAATGCTACCTTGCACTGGCAACTGCCCACCAACGGTGGCCTTGCAGCTGGCACAGCAAGTGGTTTTTTAGTGCAGCTCTTTGCACCACCACCCTACAGTGAGAAACTGCTGGAGGAAATCACCCTTCTCAATGTGCTCTCCACTAAGTTCCACAACCTGAAGTATCATCAAGACTACTCTGTAGTAGTGCGCCTCATCAACTGTGGCAGCCAGGGACCACCTTCCAAACCATACCACTTTCGCATCAACAGCCAGGGTAACTGAAACTTCTGATAATGATTAGAAACAAGCATCAAAAATGGCTCATTATAAAAGCTGAAGTTCTGTTCCCTCTCCCTCTGCCCACAAATGTTTTATTAGTTAAGGAATGAAGATGAATGGCCAATAGGTTAGAAGTTAATTTAATTTCATTTGCCCCAAAAGAAACAATGATAAATAATGTTGACCTTTCATCACTACTAATAAAATGGTTTCAGTGCAAACATGGTTGCGCTGTAACATAAGAACTTTTTTATGGTTCTGACAAAAGCGGTGTTTCTGTGTCTCAGGTCCATCATCCCCACTCAAAATCCAGGCCCATCCAATGTCCTTGTCAGCCATCCAGGTGAGGTGGCAACCCCCAGAAGATCCAAATGGAGGGATCACTAAATACACCATAGAGTACCAACCAGTTGGTCAAGGAAGCCCTCATGCTTGGGTGGACACAGAAAATGGGAACAAGACCGCCAAAGATGTAACAGCACTTAACAGCAGCACTCTCTACCAGTTCAGAGTGAGGGCGTTCTCTAAAGTGCCAGGAGATTGGAGCAGTTTTGCTCAGGCGATGACTCAAGGGGATGGTGAGTTCAATTTCTGTTCAATTGCTTTCATACAGTATTACCGGATATACATGTTGTCAGTGTACAGATGGAAATATGGGATCCTTCTGACCCTTTCCACTGCATCAGTGGTACTCTGAATAATGCTGTAGAGACAGAAGATTACTTTAGAGTTTTGCCATGCAACATGGGATGGGGTGTGTGTTCAGTATGTGTGTGTGAATGATTATGTGTCTAATTGTTTTTACTTACTTTAATATATGTAAAGCACTTTGCGCTGCTTTATGTATGAAAGGCGCTGTACAAATAAATTTTGATTTGATTTGATTATAGAACAGGAATGTCCAAAGTCAGTCCTTGAGGGCTGATGCCCTGCAGGTTTTCAATGTATTCCTGCCCCAACGCACATGGCTCACATAACTGGATCCAACAGCCGATTAAGTTCTTCACAGTGACTGCTATAGAATATAAAAATAATAAAATAAGTTCATAAAAGACATTTCAGGGCACTTGGAAAGAGAGAATCTCTGTGATTGTTTTAATTTTAATGTCTTTTCACATGTCAAGTTCAAATAGTCTGGGAGACTGATATAAATGAAGAACTTCTGATTGCATCTTTTATGTCATGTTTATTTTTATTTTTTCAAGCTAAATTTTGTTGCATGTGGAAACACTCTTCGCCACCATGCCTGTGGCTTTTCCAAGGTGGAATTAAACAGGACCACCCACACAGAGACATGGATTTACTCATGATAATAAGTCTACAGTAAACCAGCATGCCTCTACCTCTACCTCTATCTCCATTTTGTCTTTTCCCTTCTGCTAAAATAGATCGTGTGCCAACCACTCAGAGTGTGACTGGGAAGCCTGTGGGGGACAGCTACCAGCTGCTGGTGGCAGTGGTGGGCTCAGTGACTGTTACCTGCGTGACCATACTGCTGGCGCTGCTGGCTCTTTTCTTCATCAGAAAGACGCTGCTCAACCGCCGACGGACCTTTACTTACCAGTCCGGATCGGTGAGGATCAGGCAGGGTTGACATCGAAATTTAGGAAACCTTATTTTGCATTTATATTTTTGCTGATCTTAGACTGTTAATATCACCAGGGTGAAGAAACTATTCTTCAGTTTAACTCAGGAACTCTGACGCTCACACGGAGGCCCAAGCCAACGCCAGAACCTCTCACCTATCCGATTCTTGAGTGGGAGGATATAAAGTTTGAAGATGTTATTGGAGAAGGCAACTTTGGCCAGGTCTACCCAAATATATCATGTTTTCCTTCATTGGTATCTTTTTTTTTAGCATACAGTTAAACATTTGATCTAACAGCAGTTTCGTAACAGGTCATCAAAGCTATGATCAAGAAGGACGGCAATAAAATGAGCGCAGCCATCAAGATGCTAAAGGGTAAGTAGACTTTCAAACATGTGTGGTATAGATTGATGCTCATTCATGGATCAAACTGTCAAATGTGAGACTTGCTTTGCTTGCACTTTAATGATGCTGCTCGTATTGCAGAGTTTGCCTCAGAGAATGACCACAGAGACTTTGCAGGAGAGCTTGAAGTGTTGTGTAAACTAGGCCATCATCCAAACATCATCAACTTGATAGGAGCCTGTGAGAACAGAGGTGAGTGAGCGACATCTAGTGGTCTCCGTGGATATTACTATGAAATAAACTGAAAAAATGTTGAAACCTAAAAGGTAAAATTGTTAATGGGCCAGTGGGTCTTGTTCACCATTTGGTGCAATTTTACACCACAAACCACATTCACCTATCCTCTCTATCACACACACAATCCCTTAGGCTATACAATGCTAGATACCCAAACTAATGACTACAAGTTGTTTGTAGTATTTCCATTTTGTTTTGCAACATAGCTAAGAAGGAATAAAAATAGAGGTAAAACATGTTAGTTAATAGTCAACTTTTTCCCGGGTTTTATACATTTTTCATGGAAAAATATCACAAATAATGCAAAAGTTATGATCTCATCAATAGTCTTTATAGATGTGTAAGATCAATTTACGTTACATAACTATAAAACAGAGTGTAATTTTGCTGGTTTCTCCCATTACAAAGCACTGTACTTGAAAAGTGTAGCTGCTACTTTGAGATGAGATTTAAAACACCTCCAGTTATCTGTCATCGTTGCCTGGAAAGCACCAGGATGTGTTCAACCTAAATAATCTTTGCCTGACAGAACAATTTGGGTCATCACACTTGTTTGATCAATCCAGTTTCCACTTCTTAAGAAGAAGCATCTGTTTCTATTCACTACATGTGAGGGCTTTTGAATGAAGTAATTTCATTATGTTTGATTAAAGCTTGAGTCCGACCTTTAATCTACTCTGTTTAAATTTGTTATTAGTTCATGTTTTGTTAGGGAAAGAGTCCAAAAAAAATAGATGTCATGTACCTCACGCAGCAGCTGTTTACTTAAATCTGAACTTTACTTAAAAAAAATCTGCAACATGCATACAAATATAGGATAAAACATATATTTATAACAGAATCCTTTTCTTTATGTTTGTAACAAGATAAAAGGGACTGAGGTTTTGGGGAAAAAAGGAGAAAATCAAGCAAATAAAAATGTCAGTGGATGACAAAATCAGAAAAGTTGCTAAACATTTTCTGGAAGTAATGTTTCTTCTATGTTCCCTCTGTGCTGGTCTTGTGCTGCCTCTCTTTTTACTTGGGGAAACTGGTGAAAGATATTTCACTGGAAGAGCCACTGTCTTGACTAGCTAGCATGATATGGTGCAGATTATAGCCCTTTCACATTCTCATCTTACTGAGCTCTGGAACAAATTTACTCTCATAGCAACATGCTGGATGAATTAGATGTGTCCAGGAGGAATTCTGCACTGAACTGTTGCACGGTAGGAAAGGAAGGCAAGTTTGACAGAAGATATTTCATCGCCTCAAATGCCAAGAGGAAGATAAATAATCTGATTAGAATATGTTGTGTAATTTTCCTTCTCTTTTTCTGGTGACTGTGCTGATGTGCTGATACCAAACATGTAGATTGTACAGTATACAGTTGTTGTTTTTTTATGAAGATGATAATGAGGCATCTATAGATTGTCACCCACTAAAAACATAAATCCCAAACAGATCTAAAGATGCTTCAAAGCATTCACTACGCAAAACAGTATTTTGTATTCCCTGTTATAAAACAGGAGTAAAAACACAAGTCTATAAAGCATTAAATAAATAATCCTTTAATTACTTGTCCTGAAAAAGGAGATAACAGATTATTTTCCAAATGGATTGAAAAGGCTTTCTGCAAGTAATACAGTACATTCAAGACTTAAGTACTTTTAGCAGTCATTATTCTTTCTTTCCACATGCACTCCTCACCGTTTGGATTTGCACTTTCCATGATCCCAGTGAAATAAATAGGAAATATTTCACACGATGATCAAAAATGCCTAATCTATAGAAACTCTGGCTATGGCAGGAAGTTGCTATCTACTGATAAAGCCATCTGGTTGAATTTTACAAGGTTTTATGTAGAAGGTCTGATCTACCTCTGCTAGGTCAAGTTTAAGTAGTTGAAAGCAGGGTCTCTTACCAGCTGTAGCTGTCTCTCCCTTTGGGCTAATGCTAATGCACTGATGCAAGAAGATCAGCCAAGGCCACAGAAAACACAAAGATTATTAGGAAAGCAGCAGTCATGACCTTTACTAATGACTTCAAACACAATTCAATTCATTAGTGGAAAAAAAAACAAAACATGGACATTGGAACTGATCAAAGGGACGCAATGTCCATGTAAATGAATGGTAAATTTCAACTTCTGTATTTTCTGTTTTCTACAGGTTACCTTTATATAGCCATAGAATACGCTCCTTACGGAAACCTCCTCGACTTCTTGAGGAAGAGTCGAGTGTTAGAGACGGACCCTGCCTTTGCAAAAGAGCACGGTACTGCTTCTACCCTCACCTCACAGCAACTACTCCAATTTGCTGTGGATGTGGCAACTGGGATGCATTACCTCAGTGACAAACAGGTGGGAAGAGATGTGTAATGTGTGTGAATGTGCCTTCTGATTCATTGGTCCTTTTTGAGTGATTGTCAGGCTTTCATTAGGTTGCGCCACAGTCCTGATGTTGGCAAAAGCAAAAAAAAAAAAATATATATAATTTAGTTGTGTTTTTTTTTAAGTCACATTTCAGCACAATTTCAGTGCTGGTGATAATTGTTGCAACTCTTAATTGCACAAAAATGTTGAAAAGGAAAAGATTAACTGACAACAAACTGACTTTTATTGTAGTGAAAACAAAAATCTCCTGGTACTTGAATGCAAGCAGGTAAAGAAAGAAAGAATCAACAAGATTATGGTGAAGTGAATCACTGATTGTGTGTTTAATTCTTTGTTTTTACCCAAATGTATAGAAAGAATCTTAAAAAAGAAACTTTTTTTTCTCTCCTCCACTCTGCTGGCACCAGTTCATCCACAGGGATTTGGCAGCAAGGAACGTTCTCGTAGGGGACAGCCTTGTGGCAAAGATAGCAGACTTTGGTTTATCCCGCGGCGAGGAAGTTTACGTCAAGAAGACAATGGTAAGTAATTTGGATATGCAGCCAGCAGAGGAAGCAAGTAATTATTGCAGTTAATACACATCAAAACGCCTTGTTAAATAGTCAGTTTATTAAAAAAAAAAATCTGTTGTAGTCTGTAAGAAACTTTGAATGTGTTTATTTGAAACATGTTGTTATGGTTAGCTACTTACTGAAAGTTAGATTCATAAGATGCTGACATGTCAAAGTTACCAGATTAAATAGTCAAACAGGCCAGGAATGTTTTCAGTTAATACTTTATGGTAAGCATATTTGGTTCACTTAAAATAAACTACTATTACAGTTCATCCAAACAAGTTCAAAAGCCTTCATGCACACCAAACAGTCGGACTAAGACCCATGAACAGGTATAGTTTCACTAAGACATTAGTGCAGCACAACGCACCTATTTTCTTGCAGCAATCTGCATTTGTGTGTGCCCCAAAGGAAATCCTGCCACATTTTTATCTCCTCTGTACATCTCTTTAGTGTTTTATCACATCTCAGTAGGTTAAAAAAAAACATGACATAGCTTATGCAAAGCCAACAAGTGCATTTAGCCAGACAGACAGCAGTAATTGAGAAATTTGGAACTTCTACTGGCAAAAGCTAAAACACACATCAGCTGTGTTTGCTGATATCTTAGTTTAATTAAATAATATTTCTGCTTCGGTCCAGATCTTGCTACACATACTGTCTACCAAAAGTCAGAGATTATGATGAACAAGACTGTTTAAATATAAGTTGCCATTGAACCGGAACATTCATTCAGTTCATGGTTTACACACTTCTATCTCTCATTACACAATTAAAAAATATAAGCATATACTGTTTTAATCACATTTTATCCTATTTTTTTTATTCTTTCTTAGCTTTTTATTTCTTAGAATCAACCACTTGAATTTTGTGAAGCAGAAAAAATGTCACAAATTTTCACATGAATCCATTGCTTGGCATTTAGGGGAGGTTGCCAGTACGCTGGATGGCCATCGAGTCCCTGAATTACAGCGTATATACAACCAAGAGTGATGTGTAAGTTACAAATCATTTGCTCATTAATCACTGAAACCAACTTTGACTTTCTGACACACAGAACTGCAACTGGTAGTTTTTAGGTCAAGTCAGTTTAACATTTTGACATAATTGGTACAAGATGATATATTCATTTTAAATCCAGGCTCAAACATAGTTACTGTATTATGACAGTAATTTCTTCTTAAAAAAAATTCAGCCTAAACTGACATTTTCATTATGTACCTTACCAAAAGAAAACAACAAATCATCCCACTGTCACTGTTAGACTGATAACAGTGTGCTGCGTAACTGATAAGTACAAACCAGGAAGCCTTGGGTACAACTTAGCGGACAGACAAAGACGTTTTGTTGTCAACTATTTATATATAGCAAAGAGTATAGACCAGAGAAGCACAGGACAGCTAACGGAAGGAGAGAGAAAGTTCTCCTGTAGGGTGAAGGAGAGTTGTAAACGGTGAAAAAGGGACAGCTTGCTCGTATGAAAGACGTAGATGAAGTAAACTAGTCCAAAACATAATGTAGATGAGAGATAAAGCAAGACAAAAAATAAGAACAAATAAGCATTGTCTGCAAATGAAATCTACCACACAAGCTTGTGATATATCAAAGTGGCAGTACTTCTCTGCAGAGAATTTTGTTTGTCAGATTACAGGAAAGGTTGTGGTTTCGTGTTGTTGAGAGTCTCAGCGGTTCCTCCTCAGTTTCTAAGTCCAGTTGAAGAAATATAGCTATTTTAACTATTATTTTAACACATTTAAAGTTTCAGTTGTTATTGCTTTTTCCTTTGTTTGTTTTTCTTAGATCTATAAAATGTGACAATAAGAATATTTTGGAATATTTTACTGTTGGCACCCGATATGACCAACCATACAGAAAACTGTTTGGAGTGTATAGGAATACTTTTGTACATTTCACTTGACTTTCATTTTAGAAACTTTTCTGTCTACTTGTTATGTTCTCCTCCCAGGTGGTCTTTTGGTGTTCTTCTTTGGGAGATTGTAAGCTTAGGTATGTACGCGTTACATGACATGGACCCAAAATTGTAGCCAAGAAACTGTACCGTCATCAGTAGCTTCACATTTTAGTGACATGAAACTGCAAGCAACACTCAATCAAGCCCTGCAAAGCCACGGTGTGTAACCTGTGCTAGATCTCAACATGTAGATAACAAAAAGAAGACTCAAGTTTTTTGAAGATTTTTTGTTTATTTTCAACGGTTAATGCATTATTTGCTGTGTGTTCTTGCAGTTAAGCAGAGGATTTAAATGACAGCGAGGACCCCTATAACTACTTAATACATTCACCATATCTAACTTTTCTTAGACATGCAGCATCTTTAATTGTTTAGACCTCTGGAAGAAATAAAAATTTAAAAAAGTACAGCATTTATATGAAATTAACTTGAAATAAATGGTGGAAAAAACATGCATCTATGCATGTATAAACCCATACATATGTGCAAACCACATACTCATACCCCACCTCCAACAAATAAGGATGTATTCCAAAATGCATCATGGGAAAAATACAACAAACACTTAAATTTATAAATGAATAATTCACATAAACCTGGAACAAGAGAAAACATGTTTAGTTACTTTACTGAGCATTTCACATTGCTTAGAAAATTTGAATAAATTTGCTAATGAAGCCCCTAAAAAGAGAAAAAAAGGAGGAAGTGAAGTTTCTTTAACATTGTAATATGTCAGCCCTTTTTGTAAGAACACTTTTTACTCTTTAAAATAACTTTTCTGGAAGGGTTACTTATTAGATATTTATCATTTCACAAGTAATCTGTAGTGCAGCTGTCACTAACACTTAAGCATATGACCTTTATCCATCTGCATGACACCTAGTATGCTTGATATAATCAGTATGTTAAATAGTGCAGAGTCATAATTTCTGCTTTTTCCTTACAATCCCTTGCATAGTTTTGCAATCCGAGAGCACCGCACCTCGGTTTAATTCAAAATGCAGTTCATTTTAAGCAGTTCCCCACAATCAAACAGAAATATGTCAGACAAAAGATAAATACATGATCAGTACATTAATAAAGGTATTTTGCACACACTGACCCCCAGTCCCACCCCACTGCACATTACATTTAGGTTTCCATTTATCACTCAGCCACTAATGTACAGTAAGAGTGCAATGTTGCCATTGTTTGTACAGATTCTTGTTTGTCTGTTTCAAACCACACCCTGTAGTTTGAATGAGACATTTGGTTACAGACTTACCCTAGCCCCCCTTGAACATCAACCACAGCAAGCAAGCTTTCATTATCTAATTAAATGAAGAGTGAAACTGCTTCCATTGGGTTAAACTAGTGTGGACTAAACACTTTCTCTGCCTCTATGTGTGTAACTGTGCCTCAGGTGGCACTCCATACTGTGGGATGACGTGTGCTGAGCTTTATGAAAAATTGCCACAAGGCTACAGAATGGAGAAGCCCAAAAACTGTGATGATGAGGTGTAAGTACTCTGTATTTTAATGGTAGTGCTTTTTTTTTTTTTATCTCTCACCATTATTTTAAAATATTCAAACACCTTGCAAAACATATTGTCTTTCCAGCTATGAGTTAATGAAGCAGTGCTGGAGGGATCGTCCCTATGAGAGACCCCCCTTTTCCCAAATCTCTGTCCAACTCAGCAGAATGCAGGAGGCTAGAAAGGTAATACTTCGGATTTTGTACTTTTGCATCTTTATGGACATACTCAAAAACTAAGCCGTATTTTTGGTATCAGAAATTCCTTCCTCCCTGTTAATGCTTTTCCAGATTTCACTTTTAAATCATAATTCTCTGTCCATCTTTCAGGCCTATGTGAACATGGCTCTGTTTGAGAACTTCACCTATGCTGGAATAGATGCCACTGCTGAAGAGGCCTGACTACCAGCCCCCCCAGACCCTACCATGTCACGTAGCTCCAAGAGGAAGTCGCGTGGGCGGTCGCCACGTTACTGTCATCACCCTGCCACTCAAAGACAAAACAGGAGGACTGGACACTTTGCCACCACCCAGCTATAGATGTAGGACTGTGAAAGGACACTGTGTGGCTGTATCACAGGCATTAAGAGATGTGGAGTGCGGCTGGGCCTTCAAAGAGGAGGTGTGACTGCCACCAGCCTTTCGGGAAATACAACCCCCCTCATTGAACCATTGATTTTCTGAACCGCTTAGTCAAATAAAGGGTCACCGGAAGCAATCATTGGGCGAGAGGCAGGGTACACCCTGGACAGGTAACCAGTCCATCGCGGGACACAACTCCAGTCACCGAAAGCAAAATTAAATATATACATAAAGTATTCACAGGGGGAAAAAGGCAGAACACTGCGCATCTTCTTGTTACCATGGTTCAATGCTGGATCTTGTTTGAGCATTGAATGGGCAAAGTTGGAGTATGGAGCTACGTGACTTGCTGAAACACCACAGGGTCTGTGGGGTGTCAGTGCTGGAGTTTACTCTTCTTTGGAAGAGGATTTTTTTTTCATGAAGATGAAATGAAAGGACACAGCGTGGATCACAAATACAAGTTCTCAAACTTTTTAACAAGTGATTTAAGACTTTCAGACTTTCACCAGTGTAGCACTTAAAAGCAGCCTAATTTTTGTCTGTAATTGTTATGTGTGTATTGCTTATCACTGCCAGGTGAATGTAGCTACTGCCGTATGTATTTTGAAACATTTCATAGGATGTATCAAAACGTCATTTTACTAATAGTTAACTATAGTTATAGAATGATTTTAAATCCAAATGAGATGGAAAATTTTGTCGCATCCAAAGCCCCACCACTTCACTAGTTTCTTAGGAAATGCATCTAATCACCTTTTCAAACATGATGTCATAAAGCCCATTTCTGAAGCAGGTTTGCTTTGAAAAAAAAATGTATCAAATTGAGCAATAATTAATAAATATCAAGAGTGCCACAAGAATTATTTTTAATCTGTCCTGTCAAGCTTCATGACAGCAGAATGAAGGTCTGGCTGCTGGGTTTGCTTTCCCAAGAGGAGCCTTATGGATATAAAGTCCTCTTGAATCTTAAACGTTGGTTTTTGCTATAATCGTGTTTTATTCATTTTTTCTTTGTTTATTGCCAAATTTACACATAACTGCCGCTGGACCGGATTGGAGTAACAACAAAACAGAGAGGGTGAACAGAGGAAAGAAGGGAAGAATAAAGAGAAACACAGAAAATAAGGTAGAAAACAACCCCAATGCAATCAAAACCAAACAGAAAACCAGCTAACCAGCTTCTAGACCTGAAAAAACAAAACAGTAAACATCCTGAGGCTTCTTAGAATAAAAAGCACACAATCATCAGGAACACCTGCAGGAAAGAAACTGTAAAAACCATAAACAATGAACACAACATCAAGTGTACTCTATATGTATGGGTATGTATGTGTGCTCAAAATATTACACAAGCTTTTCGAACTCCTGCTGTTAAGCGTCTGCCAGACCAAAACATTTCATCGTGTGTGAAAAGCTTGCAAAATAACACAGATGCACCATCAGTCTTTCAGCTGCGAGTTTCATCGTAACATTAACCAGTCAAATGGTGACGACAACTAATTAATGTGTTCTTATCTGCTGGTTTCTTGAATATAAGTTGTGTTAAGTTGGAGTTACAATTGAGTTTATATGACACTAAAGTTTTCTGTATCAGTTCTACTGACTACTGCCTGGCTTCTGCCTTGGAGATCTCAGGAACATAGTGTGCCCAGCTGCACTGAGCTGATCTGTCAGTGTTTCCCCACAAGAATAACCACAAGCTCGGAACTGTCTGTCAAACATAGTTTCAGTGGGCCAGCTTCCTGACATCTCCCTTACATGTGTGGTGAGGAAACAAGTGTGCCATTAAATTTATTTTTATCTCATGTCATTCGAAAATCTATGTTTTGGATGTAAAAGCTTAGTTTGAGATCCTCATGTGACCTCAACAAAAACCTGGAGATGGAATCTAAACCTTGTCATCCTCAAATGTTAGTTTACCTCCAACAAGGATGTTAGGATGATATCTTTGTTGCCATTTATTTCTTTCATTTTAAGATTACACAACTACAGGCTACATTTCATAAATGTTGCAATTGGTGTCTTCTCAAGAGCTGTGAGGTCACAAGTTGGTCATGGCCAAAAGGGGTCTTAAGAAAGTGGTTATGCTAAATTTCTTGGATGAAGCAGCATTTTAGGCATCTAGTGATCCCAGTTTGTTCTTCTTGGATTCATAGAAAGGTCTTTAAGTGTTTACTGGCCCAAAATCCTGAGCAAGATTGGAACAGATGATTTTCTGACCCATGACAAGCAACATGAACGTTTTGTGTGTGTGTGTGTGTGTGTGTGTGTGTGCGTGTGTTTCTGAAGCTATTAATCTGACATTTGTGTGAGACTTTTATCTCACTAATCATTACACCTCCTTACATGAAATTGTCAACTTCATATAAAAGATGGAAGTAGCCATAACCACAGTCACACTGATTGGTTTGGCGGTTAATTTATATTTGAAGATTTTTAGATTTGGTTGTTCAGGAGTGTGTGAGGGTGAGGGTTGTGTGTGTGTGTGAGGGCTGCTGCTCAACAAATGAGCTAAGAGTCCACAGATGACATCTTAGGACCAATATTTAGGAAAACTAAATGACAATGTCATAGCAGCAGACATTAAATCAGGATGTGGGAACCCTAATAAGTAGTCTCTTTGCAACGCAATGGCTACATGACTCAGATATGTGGATTTTTGATATTTCCTCATTATACCACTTACCTCTACCAATACAATCAGTCAAGGCTCTAAATTTATTAGCATGCAACAGAAAAAAAAAACCAAAAAACTTAATAGTGTCTTTTTTGCAAACCAGAGGTGTGATGTGTATCATTGAGAAGTTTTATGACATTTATAGAGGCTGAAATGTACATTCTTCAGGGCAAATGAATAAAATGTACTTAAATTTTCCTTACAGTTGTGAAATTACACACGCATGTACTAGCCTGACCAGACTCTGTGCTGACACTTATCCAAGTTTGAATGTAAGAAAACTCATTTAAAATAAAAACAGACATGACAATGAAAGCAACAGCAAAGCGGCAGAATAATTTTCCTAAAACATGGAATCGAGACAGTTATAATTAAAGTAAACATGTTTTATTTGGTGCTCTTAGATATGAATCCATAAAACAAAACCTGCTGAAAGGAAGAAGGAACAGAAGTGATAAACACAACGTTCACTCCAAAAGACAGAGAAAAAAAATGGTCAGATTACAAACCTGAGGTAAAGAAGTGTATTACTAAGATTAAGGACCAACTGTGGAACGTGGTTCCGCACAGTTAAAAAACTGTGTATTAGCTGGGTTTTCCACCAACACCTGAGCAGACATATGTATGCATGATCGTTACCCAAAACTGCTGGAATCTAATAACTAAAGTGAACATTATAGAAACTAAAATTACTAGCATACTAAAGAACTACCATTATTTTGTCTGCTTTTCCCAACTTTCACTTCCTGCCATCAGGCTAACATTAATCCTTCTTTACTAAGGCTGGTTAGTATGAAGGAGAATGCGT
Organism: Telmatherina bonti; assembly: GCF_933228915.1. NCBI lineage: Eukaryota > Metazoa > Chordata > Actinopteri > Atheriniformes > Telmatherinidae > Telmatherina > Telmatherina bonti. Next base: position 15,596,170 of record NC_136626.1, read on the forward strand.
ATTTTTGTGCAAACACACCAACTAAACATCTAACTCCACATGTCCTCTGTTGTGCTAACAAATCATGACATGAGCTAAGTAAAAACATTTAGTGTAATAATTGATGTGAACCCCCGTACACAAAGATCATTGAAGAATGTTGATATTAATGAGATGAGGTGCCTGCACAGAACCAACAGCATCTGCCATTAAAAGTGAGCAATACAATCCTGTCCCTAGCTTTGCTGCCAGAGTACTTAAGACCACATCTGTATATTTGTGAACAATCTTCTGCTTTATGATAACATTGTAGTTGCATTTTTGCTGTACCTTAGTGTTTCTTGAAAGGGATTAAAGGGATTATGTTCAGACCATCAGGGCCAAAAGCAGTTTCATAATGAAGTAAGAAGTTAAGGAGACTTTCAAGTAACTTGCGTGCAGCTTTCATGTAATCTTCATTACAATCATGATACCCATCTAAGTGCTTGTGCAGTGGCAGTAGTGATGGTATCTGTCTGTGGTCAGCACTGTTGTGCTGATTACTGTTTTTCTCTCTGTACTTTTTGCTCACAGTTTCAATATTAATACACGCAAACTGCACAAGAAAATGCAGTCAAAAGACATTCATAGTTAAAAGAATAAACAATTTTGAGTCTTTCTTTCTCAAGGGGAAGGCAAGCTCATAACTACCTGTCATTGTTTTATGTTTAGAATCAAATATCACATTTTTTCTTAGTTATTGAAGCATTTTGTTGATAGAAATATGTTTTCAGTTAAAAAAAAATCTCCGTCCAATCTCCTCTTCTCTGCCAGATAATCATCAGACTAATGTCTAGTTGTGTTCCAGCGTTCTACGGATTGTTCCTCAGTTGCCGGCCTTCTGCTTCACGCCCCCGGATTACCCACCTTGTCTTGCCCTAGACAGACACCTTTAATTTTTGGATCTTCTGGTTACCGACCCTTGCTTGTCTTTGGATCTCCGAGCCTTGTCTTTGCCTGGACGAGTAATTTGCCCTTCCGCTTACCTCCCATCTGGAGCCTGGTTTCTTCAGCAGACCAGTCACCCGGAGTGATCCTCTGCTCATTCTCCTTCACCAATAAACTGGTCATTTGTCCAGAGCTCCTTGTGTGTGGCTGTAATTACGGATCCTCACAGTAACCCATTACAGAAACCATATTTTAGAATCCAGTCACACCTAACAACCACAGGAACCACTCTGATAGGGACAAACTGAGGCCCACACCATGACCATAAGACTGCAGTGCAGAGCCTCCCAACCACCCAGGCAAGGGCGATCACCAAGGCAACAACCCTGCAGACTGAGCAGGTATTGCTTCTGGTGTGGAGGACCCCTAAAGTGTAGTTAAAAAGCAAATTAAAAAAAAAACTAAATATTTGCATAGATAGTATTTTAAATAAGTATAAAAGACTATATATTTGAGAAAAACTGAATTTTAAAAAAAAAAACAAAAATAATTTAAAAAGTTTAGTTTTGAGCCTCTTTTAATAATCATTTAGTCTCAGCAGCCCTGGGCCTCACAGGCAGGCTGTTCCACATGTGAGGGTCTGCAATGTCAGGGCTTCAACATAAGTTTTACTTCTAACTTTGGGAGCTCCTAAATTTAGGACCTCAGGGACAGCGAGGCATCATAATTTTAAAAAACTGGTCCAACAAAAAAGACTAAATCTGTGCAAAGTTGGGAAGATTGCCAGACATTGGCCTTGAAGGTTTCATGAATTTCCAGAGCGCATCCCTTCTGCTCCCCAACTAATTCATTGATCAGTTGACATTTGAGTTAGTAAAACAAGACCTTGCTGGTGCACTGCTTCTAAGCAGTTCAGGATGTGGTTAATGGTAGACACACACACACACACGCACAAGCAGTTTGTCATTTGAGTAAGTTCGTTTTTTTTGTTCGATTCCAGTGGCGTCACAACTCTTGCATGTCTGTAAGCTCTGACGACTTTTACGGATATCAACAACAAAGAAGTTGTAAAGTATTCTGCATCCTCTCTTGTGAACATTTATCAGTTGAAAATTTACAGACACCTACAATGACATGAGGAAGGCTTCATTAATTGCTATCTCAACATGGATTTGATTTGAATAAAAATATTAAATACATGTTTTTTTAACAACCTCATATTAGAAGGGAACTATAAAAGCAGTCAAATGGTGAATTAGAAAAATTTGCATTTACATCAGCAATTTAAACAAAAATGATGGGATTTTATAACCCACCTGCCTAATTGCCTTTTTTGGTACCAGCTTCCTCTGTATACAAGGTTTACTTCCTACTTCAAGTAAAACTTGTTGCATTGGGACGACCCCTCTATATACCCAAGCCACCCTCCCCTACTCAAAACCAGTCATAGCAGACGCAATATACACTTGTGTGTGTTAGTTCATGCGCCATGGTGAATTGAAATAAACATTTTAATTTACCATGAAGTCAATCTGCATGTGGAAGATCCTCTTTCTTTACTTGTGGATACACGTCGGCTTTATGTCTGGCTCTCATTCTGAGACTGAAATCGTGAGTCATCTGTCAAAGGAAGGTATGGCTTTATGATGGTTTATAATGATACACTGAAGTACAGTTTTATTCCAGTTACTGTAACACCTGATTGAATTTTGTTTTTGTTTTTTTTAACCAACAATTAAGTACAAGATACAAACTTCCCAAACCAGGGTTACTATTTGCACTGTTGCACTATTTGCATTTTCCAGAAATTTGACCAATCTGTGATGCAACTTTAATAATAATAATGACTTTTATTTTACCAGCGAAGTCAATCGAGAACCAGTTATCATTTGCAATGATAACTATATTGTTATAAATACGGTTAATGACCGAGCTTGACTTGGAAATTTTTTTCTTAAAAAGTCAAAAGCCATCTGTTTGCAGACAGTCTTACTAGAAATTCTGGGCATAAAAACTTCTATCTTTTGAAAACAAAAGCTTTTTTAGCAAAGAAGAAAATGCAAAAGAAGAAATAGTGACACCACAAGCGGTTTACTGTCAGGGGAAGGTAACTTGGGTATAATATACTTCTGTATAACTTGAGGGATTTTACACCAAAATGACAACATTCTTCACTCAGTTGGAACATCTTACTCTATAAAAATGCCACAAAATGTTTATTTTCTGTTATATATCATAATATTATAGTATATATTATAACACTATTACAACTTACAAGTTTAGGAAAAGGCATCCTATTGGTCTTTGTGACATAAAGTATTACATTTTTATTCATTAATTCTTTTGTTTGTCATTTGTGTGTTTGTCTTTTCTGAAACAGATGTTTTACACCTAAAGGATGAGAAAAATCCTAAGTGTATTGCTCACACAGAAGATGATTTTACCTGCTACTTTGAGACCACTGACAACAAGACTTATGATATCTTATATGAACATGTTGGGTATGTTGTCATCTGTGAGGATTTGTCTCTTCAGACACTTTATAAAGTCGATTTTTATACAATAACTTTTTTAAATGATCTTAATCCTGCTGCACGCTCCACTTTCCCTGCTGATGTGCCTTTGTCCCGCTGTAACACCTGCTTCAAATAAAATGGTCAGAATACAGCTGCAGTTTGATGAAGAGCTGATAATTTAGCCTCCAAGTTTAAAATAAGTAAATTTGCCAAACATAAAAGGTTGGGGGTATGAGATGACTCCCTATTGGTAGCTGTCCATTTTTTAAACTGCATATTGCAATCCAGGGTTGCAGGGGACCTGGAGCCTATTCCAGCAGTTACTAGGCAAGTTCTTAGGATTTTCTTAGTTTCTTTTTTTTTTTTTTTTTTTTTTGACAATTCTTCACCTAACTATTCAGAGACTGTAGATGTAGGAGACAGTTTTTGGACTTTTGAGCTACTATAAAAATTACTAGAATGATGTTTAACCGATTTATATTAAAATGCTTCATGTTTTTGTCACCTTTGCAAATCAAGTGAGTCCACAAAGAGGTGTGAAATGTCTGTGTGGAGAACTGAAGAGGGACATTTCTTGCACATCTGCCAGTTTCCCAGTTCAGATGTTTATACATTTTCAAAAATCAACATTCAAGTGGTGGAACACACTTCCAACGTCCACGTCTGTAGTTGGAGTACATACGTGGAGAACCATTGTAAGACCTGTTTTTGCTTTAACTGATTAATAACTGATTCCTTATACAAAAGTGAAAATATATTAAAAGGATTTGGAAAAACACAGACTTTTGTAATATTAATTTAAAGTGTTTGAACACAAGTAGAAGTCAAGGACAGAGGAATGATATCTTGTGCACAGTGATATGTGATGCATATTTAATTCTTTTCAGATTAATTTACATGTTGCTGATGACATGTATAATTTTGATTCCTGTGCTATTGCTAACAGCTGGTATCCTTATTATTATCCATACCATTTGATTTTATTAGCATTGTATCAGAAAACAAAATATGGTTAATTGCATTCATTCTTTCTTTGCATAGTTCTCGTCTAGAGTGCCGCCTGTCAGCTAATTAGAAACCAGCTAATATGTCAGCACAGCTAACTGAGGAAGCTTGGAGACTCTCTAGGCTGTCATTTATCTTTAAATGAAATCTCTTGTCCATGAACACAAAAAGAATTTTAATAGCTGTCTTTCTGGTCTGTAACTGTTCTTGTCTGTAGTTCTTTCGGATCCTCCCTCGAGTGTAGTTTTGACACCAAATGGCAACGTGGGAGAACTACAGGTGTCATGGCATGCAGAAGTCATGAAGTACTGGAGAGAAAAAACAATATATGGGATTCGATACTCCCCCAGTTCTAATGGAGAGCAGCCAAAACAGGTATACACAACTCTTCATTAAATCAGTTCCACTAAATTACTAGTTTATTTGGAAAGCAATCATGCAAACACTGTCACAAAGCTTATCTGCTTTTGTCCATCTTGCAAACTGTCAGGACTATGACATTTGGCTACTGGAAAATGAACTGAAGAATTATTACAAGAACACAAAAATAAGAAGTGTTGATTATACATTTAAACTAATGTTTCAGACTTTACTTGATGAATGTTAACTTCAACTATATCCCTTTAAAAAATTCACCAGCGATGGTAGTTAGAAGGAGGAGAATGGATTGGTATGCAGCTCTGCATGGGGATGGGCATACACACATCTGTCTGTTTCCATTAATATAAATACAACAATTCAGCTGTAAAACAAAAAACACACACAGACACACACATCCAATTGTATATATGATACAAACATCAAAGTAAAAAAGTGATAAAGTCTCTTATAAGCTACCTTAAACGTCAAAGTCTGAGCAAAGAATGAGCAGAGCTTGAAATTGTTTAGTGAACGTTGAATTGAAGGCACAATACAATTAAAAGTTTTATGTTTTCAGGTAAAGGAAACCAGCAGCTACAACCTAGAGCTACCGCCAGGCGAAGTAGCTGAGGTCCAGGTCGCTATCAAAGTTGGTAATTCATACTGGAGCCGCTGGTCCCAACCTGTAAGAGCTGCAGTTCCCCAAAGTGCAGGTTTGTTTTGGATAAAGCCTGATTGTATGAATGACTTTATGAAGATGATGGGAATTAAAAAAAACATCATCCTTCACAAATGATTAAATGAGCGACTGATTCTTGAGAATAACACTTGAGAAACTGTTTCTCCTTCCAGATGACATTTCACTAACATGCCACACCTCCGACCTACATAAGGTTGTGTGTCAATGGAAAGGGCAAACATATGCATTAGGAAATGAATACAAACTCTTCTACATCACAGAGCACAGGTACTGTAAAACACACACACTGTATGTTCCATTACATACTATTACATACTCATCAAGTCTTTCTTGTTTTGTGTCCATGATGAAGGATTACATTCGTTTGTGCAACTGTATGACTTTCATTGTAGATAACACAATAAATGTTGTGTTGTGTCTTGTCATCGTGATTTTTTAATATAAATCCATTTTTGCAATTATGATCTGCAACATGTTCCAAGAAAAGGGTCATACACGAAAACTTTTGTCAGTTTTTCATGTCACACAGCCTTTACCATTCATGCTCACTCAAAATTATTCTTGCTGCATGAATGTCATGTGACATGCTAGTTCAGTCATTGTTTTGTCTCATTTATTCTGCACAAAAGGATTAGGAAAATAATAGTTTGAACCCCTAGTTATCAATCAGATGGGCAGATTTGTAGGCAAGTGTTGCTGAATGCTTGTGGTGTTTACCACCAACGCTTACACTGAGTGTGATGTTATCTCTGTTCTGTTTCATGGCAGCCGAGTTGCAAATTCAGCCTTGTTCTGTTTTTAAATAACATGCAGGAAAATATTACTAAGTTTATTTGTTTCACTTTTTGGAGGGGGATGGCTTGTTTATTTATCAATTTTTTTGAACACCACATATTTTTTTCTCCTTTGATTCTGCTGTTAAAAAAAATAAATAAAAAAATCTCAATTTCACACGTCAAGTAGTTTTTTAATTTTGGTTTTAAACTGTAAGTGCGTCAATAGTGTGCAAACATTTCTTTGTTTTACTGAGTCTTAACCTGTCTTTCTTTTCTTCTTTTTACTTCTTCATTGTGACAATAATATAACCTTTGCAGAGAATCTTCACTGTGGAGCTCCTGGACTGAGTGTTTGCCTGATGGACACTTTACTGACCAGTGTTGTTTTTATGGAAATGAGTCCAAAGAAATCAAGGTCAAGCTCAGCAGCCCTTCGGCACCACTCAGCAGAACCTTCTACTCTCAGCAGTTCATGCTTAACAACATCAGTGAGTGACACTCTTAGTTCCTCTTTCTTGCTGTGTTAAAAACTTAGACTTTAAGGTTTATGGTTTTAATCCTCCGTACTCCTTAGTAATTTACTGAAGGAAGAACTACAAGTTGAAGAAGCCCATGGTACGTCATAACATAACATAAGCAAGGTTCCACAAATAGTATAAATGCCATAATTTCATTAAACTTTGATCTTGATACTGCACCTTCTATTGTGAAGAATGAGCTTTTCAAATTAATCATCATTATTTCACTGAACTTCTTTTAAAGTTGACTGATCTATTTGGCATCTTCTAAACCTGTTTTCATTTTCCAGCTATTGTCGCCCATGTAGTATTATTGTTCCTCCAATTATGCTGCTAGAGAACATTTCATGTCTTTGTTTATTTGTACATATTGTATACTTGTTTTACAGTTAAACCTTCCCCACCATATCATCTTAAATTTGCATATAAACAGGAAGAGTTGTGCTTGCAATGGGAAGCTCCTCCTTCAGCTCTGCAAAATGTTCTGCAATACGAGGTGGAAATTCAGACCAAGGGAAACAAGCAATGGACGGTAAGCAGCTGTCGAAGTGTTTAAGACGTATATGATTAGCAAAAGAAACATTTAAAAGGTTACCTTATCTTATCAGTGTGTAACATTTTGGGCAATTTCTTGGTATTGATGCAAGAAATTATTAAAAAAAAAAACATTTTCATTTGTTTGGATACGCTCAAATGAAGAGTTTAGAACATATCATTTACTTGTCTCTAGTTGTTTATGCACAGCTGTAATGGGAAAGTTGATGGGAAAGTTGTAAAATAAAACTGATGATTGGACATAAAGATTGTGTCGAGGTCTGGTATGAAAAGGGAAAATATTTAGTCTTACCAAGGCAAGAGCTGTGTAATGTCAGTCCTCAGAAGTTCGGCCAATCAACTAAAGAATCATCAATAAGATCAGAAAAAATGCACATATACTTATTCTCTTTACTTCATGGTCAACACAGCATTTTAAATTCTTGTCTCTTTCTTCATTATATTGTAAAAGGAAAAAATAAATAAAATAAATAATAATAAATTAAATGGTTCAGATTTAGGGAAAAATATGCATACATGTGCAGTGCAAGGATGCCAAGGCAGGAAGCTACTGTTGCATGTAAATGACTATTAAGGCCTAAAGCAGTAAACAAAGTAAATAATCATCATGAGTCAACAGGAATAAGCTAAATGATCTTAGGGGTACCTTGGAATACCATTGGTTGCGCAAGTCTTTTGCAAATAAAAAAAAAAAAAAGGATTTTTAGAGGGAAATGTGAAGCAATTATGATTAAATAATGTATTCAAAGGGCAAATTCCAAAGTGAGAAATGTGAAAGACCTACATATTTACCAATCACAGCCTTTCATTTTTCAATCCCCAGAGGATAATTGGCCCCGAGACTATTATCTGTGAGCAGGTTCCATTGAGTACCCAGTTCATGGCAAAGGTCAGGGCCAAACCTAATCACTCCAGTTATTCAGGCAGCTGGAGTGACTGGTCTGATGAGCTCATTGATTACACTCCACCTGATTTAGGTAAGCTCCTAATGACAAAATCAGTCAACACTATCCATTTATTCTATCATCCCATTTAAAATGTGTTTTAAGTTGCACTATTGCATCAAATACAATTCAGCAAATTAGGTAGACTCTAATTCTGTTGCGATATTTCACAAAGACCTTTAGTTCAGTTTGTTTTTATTATTATAGTGTAGCAACATCCATTGTATATTGATACATTAAAATACAATGTACTTTATTAAACTTATTTATAATTCAGAATTTAGTGTTGTTTGAAAAAGTCAGTATTCCTGAATGTACAAACTTGAATTGTGTTCAAACAGCTTTTTCAGGCATGTTGCACATGTGTGCCATCATTGTTCCAATCTTTGCCACCATCTCCTTCTGCGTCCTTGGCCTTTACCACAGGTAAACATTTTCCCACCACAGCTGTACTGTGATCTATATATATATATAGAGAGAGAGAGAGAGAGAGAGATCTATATCTCTATATATATTCATATCTATATATATATCTATATATAGATATATATATAGATATATATATCGATAGATAGATAGATAGATAGATAGATAGATCGATAGATAGTTTACTAGGAAAACTACAGCAATAATTCAATCCTTGGCTGGGGGGGGTTCAGTCAGTGGCCTTTCTGTGTGGAGTTTGCATGTTCTCCACGCGTTTGCGTGAGTTCTCTCTGGGTACTCCGGCTTCCTCCCACCATCCAAAGACATGCATGTTAGGTTAATTGGTTACGCTAAATTGCCCATAGGAGTGAGTGTGAGCGTGAGTGGTTGTTCGTCTCTGTGTGGCCCTGCGATGAACTGGTGAGCTGTCCAGGGTGTACCCTGCCTGTCGCCCAAAGCCAGCTGGGATAGGCTCCAGCTTCCCTGCAACCAATTGGATTAAGCGGTCCAGAAAATGAATGAATGAATGATATATATGTATGTATATATATATATATATATATATATATATATATATATGTATATGTATATATATATATATATATATATATATATATATATGTATATATATATATATATATATATATATATATATATATATATATATATATATATATATATATATATATATATATAATATATATATATATATATATATATATATAAATATATATATATACATACATTTTTTTCTATATTCTATGTATAGTCATCATGGTTCTGTCAGTGACTTTTGAAAAATAAATATATAAACAATTACTCATCAGTTAATTTTTTACTTAAAATTTAAGCAAATAATTGAAACTCTCTTAAAATATTTGTAATTTTGTGAATTTTCCTAGTAAACTACAGCAATACTTTTGGCCACCAGTGCCGAACCTTGAAAAGGTTCTACAAGGCTTTTTGACAGAGATAATCAAAGAGAAATGGGTAAGTTGTTTAAACGTATAATTTAACATAATCATGCATCTATTATTCTACATGCATCATCACTATACATCACACATAAATGCATTTGGCGTGGTGTATTGTACCCATTTGTGCCATTGTGCCACCAACACCACATGGATTTTTGTGGCACGACACAAAAATCCCAGTTTATTCAATGCATTGTGGAAAAATAGATCACTTCAAAACTAATGCATTCTTGCACTTTCCAGTGCCAATACCATAAGATGTTGCTAACAAGATATGGCTGTATTTCCAGGATGTACCTGTCACTGCAAAGGAGTGCTTTGAAGAAACCACTTCATCTGTGGTGGAGATCGTGTCTGAAAGGGCAGTTTTTGGTTTGGAATCACTGTCAGAAGAATCTTCTGAGCTCTTGTCATTGGATGGAAGCCTTTCTAGCAGAGAGCTGGTCACTGGGAGTTCTGGAACTGAAGTCTTCCCAGATTACGTAACCCTGAATAAAGAAATTATCATTCCTTGCCTTGAAGAAAACAGTTACGTGAGTGAATTGACGAGCGAGAAAAAAGATCCTGAGGCGGGAGAAGAATGCCTCCAAATTTGTAATTGTTCCTGTTTTGATAGCTCACCTTGTGTTAAATCATTCTTGGACTACACCAATCCCAGCTACTTACTCATTACTGAGTCTACAGAGAGATTTAGTTGCAAGGTCCATGGTGAAAAGGGACCAGGTAACCTCTATACAAACCTGCCGTGCAGCTGAATGCTCAGTAAAAACCAGTGCATTTTGTCTACAGTGTGCTAGATTTAATGTGTGCTTTCATTCCGACCCCTGAGCTCACTTTAAGTCCATACAGCCCCATAAATTCACGCTGGCTCTTGAAAAAAAAAAAAAAGCTGCATAAACATCTTTGGATTAGCAGACTTTGGCATCAGGAAGGAGTTCCCTGGTTTATTTGATTTGCAACAGCTTGACTGCAGCTTTCATTAGTCACTTTTGTTTTAGACTTTTATGCAAATGAGCAAAGCAAAAGCACAAATTAAAATAAACATGTAAGCATTTAGACATTTTATACCAGAGGTATATAAAGTAGAAGTAGGAAGCAGAAGTCTTGTCCAGCAGCGGCAGCTCTTTCCAACCAGTCACTAAACCAGATGAATTTAATCAGCTCAGCTCCACTGCAGCTAGATGAGCCGATTAGTAAAAACACCTGCTCTAAATGCGCTGGTAGATCCAAAAACATGGCAGGACTTCTACTTTATTTTTTTTACCTCAACTTCTACTTTATACACTTCTGTTTTATACCTCTGCATTATTGTAACTGTTGTTATTGTTGTCAGTATTTGTTGCTGTATGGTGTTTACTTAATCGTTGCTCATTATGTTTCCAGTGTAAGGAAAAAATAATGTGTCTGAATACTTTAGTCTCACTGATATGTCTGTGAAAGTGCTGCTTCACAACCAGATCATGTTGTTCTTGTTGTTTTTGCAACAGTTCTTAAAAAGGCAAAACTTCAACACTTATAAGCTCACTTTAAACATGCGACCTTTTTAGTAAAAAGAATGACTTCTGCAGATGGTTTGAGATCGAACGTTCTTCATATGTAGCATGGAAGTTATCTTTAACTTCCTCCTTTTCCTGTTTTCTTTTTTATGTTTTTTGTTCGCTCTTATTCATGTGTACAACTCAGTTCAGTCTATACAGTTTACAAATTTATATTGTATATATTTTTGACAAACTTATAAATAGAAAAACTCCTAAGCTTCTGAGGTAAGATGGTTGATTCAACGGTGACGTAGAAGCAATGTGTTAACCACTGATTCTTTCCTCTATATGCCTTTTATTCATCATGCATTATATCATTATTGTTGGAGGATTAACAGTTTTGGCAATAAATATGAAGACTTATTTTCTCTGTTTGTTATTTCTGAAATTACTCAACCTTCCAGATTGTGCAGACATCAAAACATAACTCAGGAGGTGGTGGAACATTTATAACAGGCTAAATATGTTGCTTTCCTTTCCTTAAACTGAGCCACAATTTAGCCAGTCCGTAAGTCATTTTTCTTAAGCAATGATTAAATTAAGGCTGGCAGGAAGCAGGAGCCTATCCCAGCAATCATCAGGCGAAAGGCAAGGTACACCCTGGACAAGTTGGGTTGTTAAGCACCTTTCGTGTTTCTATCTGTCTTATTATCCTGGTGACACTAGATGGTAGCAGAGCTCAACAAGCAGAGTCTTTCAGAAATATTGGTGGAAATACCAAGCTAAAAATGAGCCATCTAGATTTCTGTTCAAACACACTTTTAACTTCCTACTTTGAGATTTTGCGATGTTTCCCAGACTTTTAAATGAATATATTTATTGTTGAAAGCTGAATGAAAGATAAGGATTAAAATTGTAGTTGTAATAACAACCATCTGATTATAAACTAAATGTACAACAAACACAGACAAGGGTGACTTTTGTTTATTGAACAAAGGTTACACTCAGTTTCAGATGATTTAAATATTTATCACAACTTGTTTAAAAAACTATTAGACCTGAGATGAAGCAAATACATCATGACTATATGTGTGGATATTAACATGAGGATAAATGAGAGACCTCCAAGTTCACACACTGGGAAAGAACAGTTACAGTTTTATCTTGTCAGAGATTTTAAAAAAAAAAAGTGTTAAAAGGTTTTAAGCATGTGCATATAATGTAAGAAAAAGATGGATTATCGAGAGAGGGAAATGCAAAATGAGAGAGAAATTTGGGATAGTTTGTCCTTTAATCTGATGGTTAACAGCATGTCATACAATCTGTGTATGACTAGTTCTCTATGTGTAGATAAAGCTTGAGAATCTCATCTGGCTCTGCAACTACCGTATGCTATCACCCGACGTTCGTCCAACCGCCTTCTGTAAAATATACTGCTGTCACACTTTTAACGACAGGTCATCACATCCACAGCGTTTGCCAGACTGTATGATATCATGGCCATAAATTAGCCCAGAATGGTCCATGAGGCAATAGGAGGGGGTGGGAGAAAGTGAGTGTTGAGAGTGAGACAAGCAAGAGAAAAAGAAAATTTAAAAGAGTCAGTGTTTACTGCTGTACAAGCCTCTCCTCCCGACATGAATTCTTTCCATGTTTCCTCACTGCCCACTTTCCCATACGCTAATGTCTATGGAGGGAGTCTGAGTCACCTCCTGATGTTATTTCCTTCACTTTCACTTATAATCACAATGAAAACCAACATGCTTTAAGATGTGATGGACTTTTATACATGTAGTGTATAATGTATTAAGATGTCTAGTTATCATGTTGTCATGTTTACAGGCCTCAAACATGAATATATGAACTACATAAATTAAGGCCACTTAAACAGGACAACATCCTGAAAAAACCTTGAGATGCACCAAATAGGAGTCACAGCTTGCTCTGCATTTTGAGTGTAAACTAGCTGCAGTCACATTTGGTCCTATTGGATTTTGCGGAACAGAGATGAGTTTCACAGCATGCTATAAGTCAGTACTGGAGGACAAACTGCCAAACACAGCGAAAGAGAGAAAAAGAAACAGAATAATCAACGAGTAAATATCAAAATTACAAACAGTGATTTGAGGGCAATGAGCACATTTAGAGTCATTCAGCAGGACTTAAGTCATCGTAGAGGCACTGAAAATTGACAGGAGCAGAAAGGCTATGTTGGATTAAATGAAAACTTAGTTTATATTGTTACAATGAAAACATAAATTCAAGATCTCTGCAGGGTTGGCACAGCATACCAAGTCTTTTTCCTTTTTTTTTTGCAATGCAGTTGGCATTCCCATTTGAATGTTGCTAAGGCTTACAAGAAACATCAGGAAACCACTGCAACTGGTGGCGATTTGTGTATCACCTAAAACTTCTCTGTCTGATAGCAGCTACAGAATGAATGATGTCATCAGCTCTGTACATCATTGATTAGAAAGAAACAGTCGTTAGACGAGTGTCCAAAACTAACTAGCATAACTTTAAATACTGATCATGAAGAATCACAGAAAATGATCATATCAAACTGTGATCAGCTTTCCCAGCTTTTCAAAAGCTTTATTTTCAGAGTGAGAAATCTAAAAAGCCGTATCCCCTCTTATTAATGTTATACACACACACACACACGTGTAAGTGGTTTTAATTCAGCACAGATTCCAAAGAAACAGCATAAGATTAACTGCACAAGTAAAAAATTAAGTCTACTTAGGAAACTCTTAAAGTTCAGAAATCAGATTAGTTTCCTTTGTCTTGCTTTAAAATACCATTTTTGAAAAATGAATTTATTTTACATAAGCAAGCACACACACACAAATCACAGTTAAAAACAATATAAATCAGCGGTGCACATATTTTTTCTCACTGCATGTGTATGAGAGGATAAATCTACAGAAAGGCTCTTTAAAATGGCAACAAAATGTAGTTATTATACAGATCCAGCTTGTGGTGTTAGCTGAAGGCTGTTCTGTGTGGTTCACTGGAAAGATTGTAGACACTGAATGAAAGACCGGTCAGAACATGAGTTCTAAATACTGCAGATTCAAGGATGAGACTCAACATGGCATTTTGTTCTATTTCTCTAAAAGAAACACATTGCAACATTTGCTATAGCTTTAAGTAAGTAGATACTACTATTAGTTACCTAGTTCAGGAAAAGAAACTATTGATCTTGGATCTCCTTTCTTTTTTTTTTTTTTTTTTTTTTTTTACAATTAATCAAAATAATAGTTTTTCAAACCAGTGCTAAATACAACAAATTTCAATTTGCAAATTAAATCCATACAGTATTCCTAAAAATAGACTTAAATTTAACTACAGTGTTGACAAATTTGGAGAATTTATGGAATTTCAGTGCCCCTTTAATCACTATATTCTTTGCTCCAAAGCAACATTAAACAGGCCCATCTCTCCTCTAAGTGCCAGGATAGCTTTGTTCAACCTCCGGATCCATGGTGATCTGATACAGTACAGACTCTGCTTGGTTACCATGGTGAAGACACTCAGATGTTTGCTTTCTTGTTGATGAGTACAGAGCAGCATGTGAGGGCTCCATCCACCTTGACCTTCTCCAGGTTGGACACAGGGATCAGCATGTGGTCCTTCAACTTCTCAAACACCTGCAAGACCCACAGACTTGATCTTAAGTTGAGGAGCACACCTCCGGCATTTTAACATTAATCTAGTATGATAATGTGTCCGAGACATTCAACATATAGTTACAGCTTTACAGCAGAAATGATATAGCGATGTGGAATAAACTAGTTAACTCGTATAAATAGTTAGAAGAAGCTAAATTGCAACAGAGCAACCTGTGGGATTTAGTGACATCTTGTTACCTCCACCGAGGATGTTATGTGTTTACTGGCGTTTGTTTGTCTGTGTTAAAGATAACTCAAAAAGTTTCATGAAATTTTCAGGAGTTGTTGGAAATGTGAAAAAGGAAGAACTGATTTCATTTTGGTGGTGATCCAGATCACTGTTTGGATCCAGGAATTTCTTTAAAGGATTCTTTAACATTGTTAGATAGGGCCATTTTCAACATTTTTTCATGTAACTCCAACAAAAATAGTCAGAGCATGTAGGAAAAACATACAGGACAAGGTTCCAACAGGTTGTACAATATATCAAAGACTAATCCAGGTAAAGGAATCATTCTGGATACTATGATCCAGAATCTGAAAAATAGGGGGTCTTTGGAATTTTCATCATAGGAAGAGAACAAATAATTACAATATGGGGAGAACTGTGGACCTAGGCTTAGGTTTAGCTCAATTCATTTCAATTCAATTCAACTTTATTTATACAGCGTCAAATCACGGCAATGCCATCTCAAGACGCTTTACAGACAGGAAAAAAAAATAAATAATGAAAGCCAATTCATAATAGCCTATATAAGGAAACCAACTGAGTTTTTTTCTAGTTGTGAAGTTACAGACCTTCTTATAGGAAAAAATAGGGTTGCCACCGAGGATGCAAAAGATCTGCTCTTGAGTTAATGTTTAGTTTGTCCTTTTGGAGCTATCACAGAAACATGGTTGTGCAACAGGAAATTCATGAAAGACAATACAGGCTTATGTCATTTCTCACTTTCCGCTCCATTTTTGTCTTAATTTCTCCTGGTAGAGACGTGAGCACGGACACAAGAAGAGAGGTGGGGGGGCGTTTAACAATATGAGACATTCTTCCCTCATGGCGCCAGTTTAAACATCAGCTAAATGTGATGAGCAGGTCTAATAACCTGAAGGTTGCCGGTTCGAATACCACTTTCCCAGTCATGTGCCGTGTTGTTGTGTTGTGTGCTACAGCGAGACTCCTCACCCTCCTTGCCTAAAGTGTTGGAATCCACTGATGTGGAGTGGATAAATAATGGATCAAATGTAAGCGCTTGAAAACTGTCTGCAATAAAGCACAATATAAATCTAATATTTTATAATCATCAGCACAAAAGATAAGGGGATTTGTTTTTAGTGGATTTACTGTATCAATAATATTGGTATATAATATTTTCTAAATTATTCATCCTCATTTCTTTTGCTCATCCCACAGTGTGGCGTCATTTTAAAGGGAAATAAACAGGCTTTTCAGCAGTACAAGATTTATTCCCAAAAAGCCCTGATGAATGATGACAAGCCTCGCTTGCTGAGGGAAATGCTGACTTCATACTGCTTCCGCTAAAAGCTGTTACCCCACTGATACAGCAATCAGCATAGTGCTCCCTGCAGCTGTGCTTATGGCTCCTTCGACAAGTTTAGTCTCTTCTTCATCTTGACTCCTTATTTACATTTTACAAGTTTGGGAAAAAAAAAAATCAAAATATTTAGCTTTGCAAAATATTTGATTTACAAGCCAGAGGATGCGAAATGGCTGCAACTAACTAATTATTTACAGAGGTGGCAATTCCTGGTCCAGAAAGTAAAGGTCCAGTCTGGCAGCTGTTCCAACTAGTCACCAAACCAGCTGAATTTAATGAGCAGAGTTTATTTGCCCGGAAAACGAGCCTGCTAGTGAAAACATCTGTTCTAAATGTACAGGTAGATCCAAAAACATGGCGGGACTTTTACTTTCTGGACCAGGAATTGCCACCTCTGATTATTTACAGGAAAATGACATGTTACACAATTTGAAGCAGTAATGGCAAAACAAAACATGTCTTTATGATATAACACGATATGGAACCCTGGACCACTTCACAATGAGTATATTTATATTTTATACTTTGGGTGTATTTTGTTGATAATATGAATATGCTTTACGGATGCTTTGAATGCAAGAATTATTTTCTAGGTGTAGTTTCATTTTTGTTTTTTTATATTGAGTTAGAAAATCTCTTCCACTAATAGTTCCTGGTATTGACTGGCACTGTCATTAAACTAAATGTCTTTCACTCTTCAGGAAAGGTGCTTTGCTTTTGTTTAGTTTGCTTTTAAAAACATCTCTTTGTTCAATCAAATGAAGAACCTTTGCTTTAATTTAGCTTGTTTACTTATTAACCTGAAACTTTCTATAATATGAGGCCATGCAGAGACACAGAATACTAAGAGGGAGACCAATCATTACAGGTTTCTTTTGTCTCTCTGAAAAATCTTTAAAAAAGAGCGAGAGAAAAGATGAGAGTAAAAACTATGACGACATTCTTTAAAGACCCTTGTAAAATTATGTGTCACCCTGTGGACATTTTCCAAAAGAAAACCACTGTTTTCCTACTGCACTTCCAAACTAGGATATTTTTCTTCTTAAGCTCTTACTTCAACCCCACTGTGATACCAAGTGAGGCATTAAAGCACGGCCGAAGAGGCCTACTAAACACATTTATATGTCATGATGCAATATGGCTGACAAAGCCTTTGGTGATGCAGATGACATGCCCAACAGCAGCAAACTGAAGTGCCAAACTCTCAGTTTTTCTCACCTCAAGACATGTTGTGTAACAGAGGATTAAAATCTAAGCCCTCCCTGATTAATTAGAGAAATGGCACTCTCATTCCTCCAACACCATTCTGACGGTGGAAACTATGGTGTTAATGTGTTTCCACATTATTCCTTTTCTGAATTTGGCTGGATCACTTCACTGTGGACATTTGAAAGCCTGAATTTATCCAAAACCTTTCCTTGTGTTGAATACATGAATTTAAAGTCATATTAAAGCTATAGTTGGTAATCTTGCTCTGAGACATTTTCTTTTACTCTAGTTCCTCGTCCTGATAGTAGTCTATACATTTTGTAATCATGAACAATTAGAAATATAGTTAGACCCCCTCAGTTTACTTGAAATTTGTAAAAACTCTGACTTATCAAAACATTCAGGCCGAATGGAAATTTCTTATATTTCATAAGCTTTTTCTGTGTTCAGAAAACCTTCCATACAAGAGCTGTAGAAAGGCATCTACCAAAAGAGGTATTCTGCGAACCACTGTAGCATACAATGCTTTAAGGCACTAAATTCTATAGAGTATTATTCTATGAAACCACCTAAAATACTTGTGGTAATTGTTGAGAAATGAAAAAGTTAATTTTTGTGGTTACATTTTTACAGTCTTGTGAAATAACATGAAGCCACTTCTTTCTTTCTGGTAGATGCAAAAAAAAATTCAAGAATGGAAAAATGTAGGGTCATCTTTATCTTTTGTGAGGAATAAAAAAAAAAAAAAGTTGTTTGATTAACGAACCAAGCATTACTGCCACAAAAAACCCCCCCGTCTTCAGTTCAGGCCATATAATGAGTGGAGTAACTCAGAGAAGGTTGAGTAGTCACATAACTTCCCCAACACAACATCAGTAAACCCCCTGCTGTTTACAACACCTCTGAATCCAAAGCGTCACTTTTTTTTTATCTTCTCCAGCAGAGTTCTCATTACAGCCGTTGAGATTTATATGTCGGGTCAGGTTGACATGGTCCCACACAGTAGGAACTGGCCCTTTTTGTCTGCTCAGGTCCTTTATCTCTAAACAGAGCTCTGTAGAGCCGTCGCCAGTGCTTACCATTAAAGATGCCCCATCTCCACCCCTTCCCACCCCGCCAATCCTCTCTCATGACTCTTTGCCTTTGTGAGAGAGGAACTCTTATGTAACTTCACGAGCGGCTAAAAATAGCCCGGAGGTTAGGGCAGACGGTGTTTGGGCTTAGAAAGCAGCAGATGTCTTGCAGAGTGTCTCATTAATTGTCCTGACAAATCTCAACATCTTATAGAAGCAAAATGCTACATTCCCCTTCTTCAAGTATGTGCCCACTGTTCAAAACATGGCAGTCAAGTCGTATCTAACAGTCCCTGCTGTTTTAATGTGTCCTGCATCGTTATAATTTTTCTTCCTATTTTAATTTACAATGTGTTAAATGCAAGTTTAGGTCCAAAACTGAGTTTTAGTCTAATTCTGATGAGTTCGAAACACATGATGGAAAACAGTTAATGGAATAAGCATACATTTCTCCCAAATGTATGCTCCAAATGTCCTGTTAAAAGGTGTTCCCAAAGCAGGAAGCATGATACACACAAATCATTTTCATCATTCCCAAACTGAACTCCCCCTTAATCTTCCAGGAAAACTGCGACTTTTCTGTGGATTTAGGTCCAAAGATGCATAATTTTCTGAATTCCTCCATCTAAAAATAACTGGTGGGTGTTCGGGATTTAACCACAGAGTACATTTTGAGGTCTGAGTACTGTCTCTGTAGATTGCACGTTGCCAGACTTGAGTCTGTGAGAATCCTTTCGCAGTTGTGAGCGGACTCACCTCAAAGCATCAAAATAACATAGCTACTGCTCAGCCTGCCCAAAGCAGACAAAGGGAGACAATAAAACATCACTCTTGTCAAGCTACTGCAGAAATGATGAGTCATGGGTAAAAGGAACATTTGGTGGTAATTTAATTTTTTTCATATGTTGCTGTAGAAAGCATATAGCTGGCATATGCAGCCAAATATTGTTCCCAACAGTTTAATAACAGATTAGCTTTGTGTATTTACATTAAGACATCAAGTACCTACTTTGTATTTAAAGTTGTGCTTAAGTTAAGTACATAAATGAAAGGGCAGTGTTTGTTGACCCTTTTGGCTCTGATCAGTCTGAAGCCCTTTATTGGGCACACAATGAAATATTTGAAAATTAAAACATTTAAACATAGAAAAGTGTGATATTATAATACTGGAGGATATTAAAAGACTTTAAAACTTGTATATTTTTTTCCCAAAATAGCTGAACTTATACATTAGTAGGTGGTCAGTACTTATATTATTTGTTTCACATTCTTAAGCTAAAAATCAATTTCAATGAAGTAGAAGGAATCTGATCATGTTAGGGAACTCAGTGTGGTCCTACTGTTTCATGGACCAGCGTGCAGAGGCATTTTATTTGTCCTATAAAATGTTAAAGAAATGTTATTTTTGAAGTCACCAAAGTGTTTTTTTGAGGCCCACCAGCTCTGGTTGCTAATATTGTTTATAAGGTGTTTGGCACTGTGCAGATACAATAGATTTATCTACTGAGAATTCAGAAATTATCTGAATCTTCCACATTTTTTCTGCCTAAAACATGAAAACAGTTTGCTCTTTAAGACAAAAATGACCGATAAAAAAATCCCACATTGAAAAAAAAAAGGAAGAAATGAACTCATAGAACTACAATACACCTCTTTCTCAGGTGATTGATTCCTTTGTTTTTGTTAAATTAAAGATGCTATAGGAGTAATAAAATCTGTTTGGAGCAACTGTGATGGGTCAACTCAAGTTCTAATGGAACTTTCTTGGTTCTAGTGTTGTCTGAACTTTGCTCTCAGGCTTGTTTCACATCAAAGCACATGTTTCTTTGTCGAAAGGAAGAAGAGGAGGAAAAAAAGAAACAGCCAAAGCCTTGTTAGCCTGCTGCTGTCTGTAAAATAACCAAATAGATAATGTAGGCTTTTCTTCTCAAGCCAGTTGTTTTTCTCAGAGGTCTGGACACGATGAAACTCAACAAAGAGCAACCAAACCAATGTGGTTGTCCTGACGGGAGCCCTTCCTTTTTCCCTCCCACAGGTGCGACCTCAGGGTTGTGGATGACTGTGTAATTGTGTGTTTGACACAAAGTTAGTCTAGATGGGAAATGCGCTCAGCATTACCTTCACACTCTCTGGAAACTCCTCTGCCGTGCAGTGCAGAAGAACATGTCCTTTGTCAGGCAGGTTCATGTAGATGCAGTTGGCGGCAAGGTCATCGGGTACGGTCAGTTTGTCGTAGCGATGGTCACTCATTTGTTGCATGATCTGCACAATCAGAAACAGGAGATAGACAGGAAGTAAAATAAGAAGCCCGGAGTCCACATGATGCTCAGAAAGACAGACGTAAAACTGAGACTTTGAGTCAGAAATGAGGCCACATCCTTTTGCTGGCTCAACCGCAGTAGGTGCCTGAGGGGGGCTTAATGGAGAACACAGGAGCACTCAGGCATTCTTTCTCTCTAATGTCATGTTTTGTTTTTTTTTTCTGTATTTTTTCTGTAATGTGAAGGAGTTGACGGTGGGACAAGGGGGAGGGGAGTCTGCTCCTAAATGGAAGTCGGGGGGGGCTTGAGGATGTTATGACCAGGAGTGAGACAGGTGCCTCTTAATGTTTATGAGCAGAACATGTGCAGGCAGATACCTTAGAGACGAGGACGGGAGGGGATGTGGAAAGCTAGTAAAGAAAAAAAAAAAAAAAAAAGAATCCAGAGGGTCAACATTTAAGAAAGGTACTTTGAAAAATTTGATTTCTCCCCAAAAGCTTACCTGTTCAAACATTTTTTATTCAATTGAATTCCACTTTTTACTCTAAATGATTTTTCTCTTTTACTGCTAGTCATGGGAATGACTCAGTCATCTGTAAAAAATAAGTAGCTGCATAAAGTAACAATTGAAATTTTGACAACAGAAATGCACCTTCTTATTCCTGGATGCTACCTGCACCACATCCCAGGAAAGCAACGTATTCTTGATGCAAGTTTAGAGGTGTGACAACAAATGAATGGAAGAACCTTCCCTGATGTAAGAGCACAGTGGGCCTTAGAGCTCAAAATGTTTTTAAATTACTTTACTCTATTTCACATGGGAGGATCGGGCGTTCACGGAGACAGAAAAAGCAAAAGCCAATTCCCGTGAGACCATACACATATGAATCACTTTGCATTTCACTCCTGGCATAACAAATTAAATAATCAAACTCTTGATGCACAGAATTTGCAAAGTAAATGTGCCTTTACTTTGTGTAGTTTTTCCTGGGAAAATCTACTCAGCCTACAGGAAGTGACACATTCTGAGGTTCTGACTACATCAACAGTGCTTGGCTGAAATAAACAGAAGGACAATTGTGTGCTTGTATGAACAGTAAATCCCATCATTAAAGAGAAAGCCTAAGGAGAAGTTTTCAGAGCCCTGGAATTGTCAGATGGATGAGTGATCTCATGCACAAGCAGCGTGTGCACCTAAAAACTGCACATCCCCTCAAAACAGACCTAAACCCTTCACAAAGACACAGTAAAGTTACCTCAACTAATATTTTCATCTGTTTATGATTCCTTAAGCAGAGCAATGCTAAAAACCTTTTAAATGAACATCAGTAGTGCTGAATGGCATGTGGGACTGCAGGCCTGCAGGCTTGAGTACAGGCAGTGTGTGCTGATATGTCTGGATGTGTGTAACTAGACACATTCTCAGGTCACTCATGGGCGTGTTACGTGATTTCAGCGGCCCTAAATGAAAACACTCTGGTTCATGTGCGTGACGGCCAATACTCTCTCACACACACAGGGGGATTAGAAGTGGTAGAGAGAAGACTAAACGTCGACTCCACCAAAGATCACAGGAGCTTTCGTCACAGTCTTCATTTTCTAACCTAAAGTATGGCAAAAGAACGTATTCAGCAAACAGTAAAACACCCCACTGCTCAATTTCATCACGTTTCACAATAAAGCTGGGGTAGATAATCTTTCTCAGAGACATTTTCTTTTACTCTGGGTGAAGTGGTTCCTCGTCCTGATAGTAGTCGATACATGGAAAAGTTCCACCCTCATGCTAGGCTCCCGCTAAAAAGCTTCTGCTCGCTGTCCTAGTATGCATGTAGGAGATGAAGCGGCACTGAGCTAAATGTTTTCGTAACAGAGTCCCCATCAAGGGCTATGTTGGGCTGGAAATTGCTAAAGGCAAAGTTTTGGGTCTTGCTGACCAGCCAGTGGTGGAAAAGTTGGCAGTGTATCGCCTCCACCCCTCCTACCCCACTGTGGTTTCTCTCAGGCAAGACAGATCACATCAGAGCCTCCATGTACTGGACGGTTTGCAAGTCGGTAGATTTGTCTTTCCTGTCCTCTCCACCCCAACCAGATGGCTACCATCCCCCCCCAACCTGGTTCTGCTTGAAGTTTTGCCTTCCTGTTAAAGGGGAGTTTTCCTTTCCACTGTCACCTCATGCTTGCTAAGGATGGGGATTAAGTCAAGATTCAATGTAATCTGTTGGTTTCTCTTAGCTAGACTATTTATTATAAAATGGCTTGAATTGATGTGTCTGTAAAGTGTCACCAAGGTGGTCACTCTGCTGTCAGCTACCTCTGACTGTGAGTTTTAATGTAGTTTATACATAAACTGATGCCTCGGATTGGTATATAATCCTGAAATGATTTTAATGGTGAGCCAAGGCTTCTACACGGCCACTCTGGCTGTCAAACAAGCGTAAAGCTCCAGAAAATCAGCAGCGGCTTTCTCCTGGACTGTGGCCAAGGTCCAGTTAGTACACAGAGCAATGTGCTCAGTCAGAGCTGGTAAACTAAATATTTACTGGAAGGTAATAAAATCCACTCCGGGCAAAGCAATCTCAAGCAACTAACAATAACTCAAACAGTTTACTGGACCTGATGCCTTTCACCGTGATAATCAGCATAATCTGTATATTAGTTCCTGGGATGAATATTTATTCAAGGTATCCTTCCCAGAAAGCCTTTAAAAGATTTACAACACTCTTTTTACCAGAACAACAGCAGTATGTATAAAAAAAATGCTGCTTAAAGCTGCTTGCAAAACTATTGAAGAAATGAAATGGAAATTGTTTCCTGTTGACAACAATGAATGTTGATTATTGACTCGACAGACATGTTACCCTTTAACTGAAGTGTTCCTAGATGGTGAAGTGGCTAGCACTGTGGCCGCACGGCGAAAGGGACCCTGTTCTGAATCTCAGCTGAGGAGTCTTCACCCAACTTGGATGGTCTTGTTGTTCCTGTGTGGGTGTCCTCTGGGAGTTCTGGTTTACTCCCACAGCCGAAAAATGTGCACATGTGAGTCACTAAAGATTTGACATTACCATGAATAAGAAGGTATGAGATTGTTTGTCAAAGCTCTGCTGGCCATGTGATGAACCGGCAACTTGTCTACTGGCAATAGGACAGTGCAAATACAGATATATAGAGATTAAACTAAAACTGAAAAAAAGTGAATTTAGATTAATAAAGGAAATATAAGTTTGCCCACAAGCCCACCAACCTTACAAAAAAAACTACCTAAAATAATCTTTACTGTGCTTGCTCCTCATCATCCAGAAAACTGAAGCATGTCATCCTTGAGGGGGACAGCAAGCCTTGACCAACAGAGAGCAATGATCTCATGAATTAAACAAAGTCAGATAAAGGGTTGGCTGATGTTGTAAAACCTGCCCAGGAATCGAGAGTGTGTGTGTGTGTGTGTGTGTGTGTGTGTAAGTACAGGGAGTGGATGCTGAAAGCTGTGACGGAAGCCATATTTTGAAACTGATGACTTCATTTGTGAAGTTCTGCACTGAGAGCTGCAAATGGATGATGAAATCCACACAGTTAATGTGCTCTCTTATCCCTTGCGAGAGATAAATACAGACATAAATTATGTGACTTCTGAGTCCTGCCCAAAACGAAACAAAGAAAAATCCTGACAACATATCAGAAAACCAGTTTATTTAAACTTCTCTATAGGTGAGGTGCCACTCTTTTAATAGTGAACCAAAGTAGGTGCACCCAAAGTAAGTACCTAAGTAGAACATGAATTAGCTAGGCTCCAGACCAGAACGAATTTGTCTTTGTTCCATACAAAGACAAATAGCCTCACTTCCATAAGAGCTGTGTCTACATCCAAGAGAAACAGTTTGGATTCATTAAAACTGCATTCATAAGATCTCACTCCCCTCACATAGTGAACATTACCTAATTACAAATGCAGGGTTGTTAAAAGTCCTTTAAAACAGGAGATAATTGCTGCAGAAAGTGGGTGATGTAAGCTGTAATTAGAAAGCGAGTACTCTGTCATTAAGACACGCTACAGGCCACTCCTCACTCCAGTAGCTAATTACTGGGGTGATCAAACACGCAGGAATCTTAATGAGTTGGAGCTGGAAAATAAGATTAAGTACCTTGCATACCTTACGTGACCAGTAGGGGGAGTTATCACACCAGGAGGCAAATGAGACATGTCACAGCTTCTGAGTGGACCAACTGTGTCAGCTATGAGTAACTTATTTTCAAAAAATAAATTATTTAAGAGAACTGGATTGGGCAAATGAATTTAATTGAAAAGATTAGGTGCTGATGTTTAGAAATTTTAGGGATAACAGAGAGATGGACTGACATTCATCACCTTCTCGGTATAATCTACCAATCTGCCTTAGTCAGCGTACAGGCTGTCGATTCTCCTGAGCTCCTGCATCCTGGGGATTTCCATTGTTGCAAGGGAACTCCATCGATTCTGAAACCTTTTATGGACTAATGAGCTTCTACTGGTTAATGGAAGAAGAAAACCTTTGTAAATGAAGCTGGAGTTGGAAGGTCAGGGGCAATCCCGGGAAATTAGCCGAGAATATAAATTAATGAGAAGAGATTTAAGTGGCAGGTTGGTTCTACTGTGTTTGCAGTGGGAAGCTGCCATCGAGCTGTGAGGCAGGAAGTCTGT
Source organism: Telmatherina bonti (assembly GCF_933228915.1). Lineage (NCBI taxonomy): Eukaryota > Metazoa > Chordata > Actinopteri > Atheriniformes > Telmatherinidae > Telmatherina > Telmatherina bonti. Next base: position 15,621,773 of record NC_136626.1, read on the forward strand.
CCTGAATCAACATGTGCAATGTCCTGTCTTGTAGTGTTGCTTTTGGTGAATACTTTGCAGATGGGGAAAAAATAGACTGGAGTTAGTCATGCAAACAAGAACCATAAACAACTGAATGAGCTGCGTCATACGAGTGAAAACATGCCAATATGTTGTTTCTGTCGTTTCTATGGCTACAGCTGAAGAAAGCAAAGCTACTTTCCATGTATTAAAATACACACACATGCACACATACGTACACTAACTACATACTTTGAGGACTTTCTGAGCAGGTTCACTGGAGCCGATCACAATAAGGCCAGGTCCTCCCATGCTGCAGAAACTCTTCAGGTGTAGACCATCAAGCACAGGCACAGTGGACACAGCATAATCCTGTAAAACAAATTGTAATTACACTGTTTGATAGTAACCCTCACTCTCTGTTGTATGGTTTTCTCACAACCCCGGTGCTATAAAAGTAATTTAGGCCAAATGTGAGCAAAATAACATCAGAAAAGCATTTTAAATGGGTTAATCATCATAAAGGCAGGGTTTCTAGGGTTTTACAAGCAAAGATGTGTGACAACAAATGTCTTTGGTCTGCTTTTTTTTAAAATTTTTCTTGATGATTAGACAGCACTGCAGTAATGTGTGTCGAATCATAAACAGGGTCTACAGAGGCATTTGAAGGAAAGTAGTGAGGCTCAATGGCGGAAACAGCAGGAGTGTCTGAGAGGTGATGTCACTGAGACCAGGGCTCATGGGGAGATTACATAGCAACTTGTGGAAGCCTTGGTTCAAGATACTTTCTCTGCCTGCAGGATGTCTGCTTACCAAGTCTTGTCATTAGCAGTGTTCGAAAAACACATGTTATATAAGACTAAACTGATAATATACTGCCAGGCCAAAAAGAAGTCACAAACTCTGATTTTGTTGGGCAATTTTGAGATTGGAGCATGGCAAACATTTGCTATGTCATCGTTTTGATAAGCTTATGCAATGTATCATGCATTCCTCTCCAAAGCTGCATCATTTTCTTTTCCACCAAGGTCTTGCATGAGTATTGGTAGAGTCTTCTCAAATAAATCCAACAGATTATCAATGGGGTTAAGAAATGCTCTGTGAAAGCCAGTCCATGTGTGAAAACTATGTGGCGTGCTCAATGAATCGCTCTTTCATAATCCAACCTTGAACCTGGCGTTATTATCCTGCTTTTGAATGGTTTAAAAATCTGCTCATTCAGTATATTCAGGTAGTCGGTTGACCTTTTTATCCATTCATTCATTTGATTCGTCTCACTTACAAACGGTTTATTTACACCTTGACTTTTCATCACATTGTTCAAGTGGAACCTAAACTATTCAACACTGAGTTCTATTGTTGACCTTCTTCAGTTTAATATGAACTTTTAATCATTCACAATTTTTCAGGCCATATTTCTTCCAAAAACATGACGGTTTACTGCATTTCTGTGGGGTTTGATATTAAATTAGACGGTTCCTAAGGATGTGCCTTCTGACATGGTTTGGGGTTTAGGAATAACAAGCTACTGGAGCTAATGGACTGCATTGACCAATTACAGTACTTTAAAGCTTTATACTTTATACTGCATTTTACATTCACACTATACCCCAGTAGATACATCAGAGGTATTGTCTTGTCTAAAGACACACAGGAGAAGCCTGGAATCAATCTGCCAACCTTCTACTTGGAAGATGACTGCTTGCTTATCCAACTGAGCTACAGCCATAGTTATACATAAATATGGGTTAAATAATTTCTTTTTCTGACTTAAACTCCCAATTTTTTTTTTAATAGTAGGGGTTTACCTAAAAGTATTGGCAGAGTTAAATCCATAACTCTTGCCAGGTAGAGCAGATCTACTAGAACTCCAGCATGGTTGGGGACTGTTTTTTTGGCATTCATACTGGATGCACTCCTTTTTTTCATCTTTAGTTTCACACTTTACATTGATATGTCATTATGGAATATATCCTTCAGCTTAAAGGTGGTTGTTGGTGGATGTCAATACAAACAGTACCTGGCTTATCACTGATGACAAAAGCAATGACAAAAAAATAAATAGACTAAACCTGTATGTTTTGGATGTTTGCATAAAGGTATTTTACTTCCAAAAAGTGTCTCTCTGAGACTGTAAAACTTCTTCAGATCATTTAACTCTGTGAGCCCGATGGTTAGAACAACATTCAGTGAGCAACTCTAATCTAAAATGACATATATGCGACTCCTTCATACAAAACAGGGTCATATGCACAACACTGTTTGTAGGCCTATAGAACTGTTTATCTTTAACCTTCAGCAACTGATCTTGAAATGACAGATGCATTAAAACAGTTAAAAGCTGATGTCTTTCCAAGAATCAGAGCCAAAAAAAAATACTTGAAGTTTTACAGCATAACGTAATTCCACAAAATACATTATGAGTATGACTTTCTGATTGAAATCACTGGAGCAAATTCTGATTTTAGAGGCGATTTACTGTTTGATGCAAGACCTCACAGTTTGCCACAGTTTGAGTGTCCGTAACTTATTTAAGACCATTGTAATTAATCCATTTTGATGAGCCAAATAAATTTTGAGCTTGAACCCAAGAAAAGAATTTTTGCAACTGAATGTCTCAGTTCTTTTAAATGGTTTTGTATCCAGGTCATATGTTATCAGTGTGTTTTTTTTTTCATTTTTATTTTCATTTGTGAGATTTTCCATTTATGTCGTGACAACGCTTATCAGCTAAATATTTGAAGTACTCTCACATTGGTTGAAACACTCATATTTGTACTAAATGAGAAGCACAGCAGAACTTTGCAGGTCATAATGCAGCAAAAAAAAAAACAAAAAAACAAAACCTAAATGATCCCATCCTTGAAATTTCCCTGAACCCTTTTCTTGGCACTTGTTTAAAGGGTCTGGCAGATACTCCTGGGAATTACAGTATTTTATCTCAACTTTCTTCATTCCTTATCCATGAACAGGAAGTTTCTGTGTGAAATTAGAAATACAAGCCATTCTTTTGTCCTTATCAGGATAAAGGGGATAAAAAGCAAGGAAGAGTTGCTTTTTATCTGTTCTGACAGGCTAAAATACTGCCAAACTGTGACCTGGAAAGAATTTATTGACTAACTCAGATATAAAGCAGATTCTGCTTCTTCACTCAGATGTTCATGTTTTTATCTTATTGGCAGAATTATGGATCTGCACTTCTCAACTATAACATAGAAGTTGATTTAACCTATGTTTTACTTTCCAAACTGATTCCATCAGTTATACCCATTGTTCTGACCTCTGTAACGACCATAAAGAAAGGAGAGTCCACATCTGTATGCAGTTGTTGAGCACTAAACAAACCCGGCAACAAAATTATTCTTAATTTGATAATGATAGGAAAAACCAACAGTGACAGGATGAATCAATCTGATAAAAAGCGGAAAAAACAATAATTGATGCTTAAGTGATTTTTCCTGGTGTCATTTCCCAGAGACGCATCATTAAGTCCCTTCTTATCAAAGATAACAAAAAACACAGAGGAATCTGTAATGATGGAGTCTAATCAGAAGCAGATGGGAAGATGGAAGCGGCAGGATAAGGCAGTTGAGATTACCATTATGCACTGAACTCTTGACACCAAGACCTACGCCTGAATTTTTATGTCAGCCAGTTTTTCTTCTTTGTAATGGATGAAGCAAAGCTATAAGTGATACATATAAGTCAGCAGAATAAAGAGGGAAACAAGATGGACAGTGTTTGCAAGCTGCACGCTGAAAATCTGGCATGAAATGAATCTGTTGTAGCTAGGTTTGGGTTATTTGTATTCCTGAATATTTTCTTTTGATTTCAGAGCAGGAAGTGGTTAGCTTGACAGTCTTTATAAAAGGTCATCAAAAGCAAAGGGAAAGTAGTCGGAAAGAGAAAATATGTTGAAACGGATTTAAAGACAGAAAAAGCAGGGGAAAAAAAGAAGAAAAGATGAATTTATGACAAAACCTGGAGGCACATTTTTGGGATCAACAAAACTGATCTGATGGTCTGATCAAACTTTTATCCATTAAAATCAGTTTTTCATATATTAAAGTGTATCTCTTAAAATCCTGTTTCTACATAGCATGTTGGATTTGTTGTTACTAAGCAGGGAAGCCCAGACTTCCCTCTCCCCAGCCACATTTGCCAACTCTAGGGGGGGGGGGGGGGGATCCCGAGGCGTTCCCAGGCCAGCCGAGAGATATAATCCCTCCAGCGTGTCCTGGGTCTTCCCCGGGGTCTCCTCCCAGAGGGACGTGCCTGGAACACCTCACCAGGGAGGCGTCCAGGAGGCATCCTAGCCAGATGCCTGAGCCACCTCAACTGGTTCCTCTCGATTCTGAGGAGCAGCGGCTCTACTCTGAGCCCCTCCCGGATGACCGAGCTCCTCACCCTATCTCTTAGCCCAGCCACCCTGCGGAGGAAATCGCCTGTATACAAGATCTCGTTCTTTCGGTCACGACCCACAGCTCATGACCATAGGTGAGGGTAGGAACGTAGATCGACTGGTAAATCGAGAGCTTTGCCTTCTGGCTCAGCTCCTTCTTCACCACGACAGACCGGCGCAGAGCCCGCATCACTGCAGATGCCGCACTGATCCATCTGTCGATCTCGCGCTCCATCCTTCCCTCACTCGTGAACAAGACTCCGAGATATTTAAACTCCTCCACTTGAGGCAGGACCTCACTCCCGACCCGGAGAGGGCAATCCACCCTATTCCGCCTGAGAACCATGGTCTCAGATTTGGAGGTGCTGATTCTCATCCCAGCCACTTCACACTCTGCCGCGAATCGCTCAAGCGAGAGCTGGAGATCACGACCAGATGAAGCCAACAGGACCACGTCATCTGCAAAAAGCAGGGACCCAATCCTGAGGCCACCAAGTCGGATCCCCTCGACACCTCGGCTGCGCCTAGAAATTCTGTCCATATAAGTTATGAACAGAATCGGTGATAAAGGGCAGCCTTGGCGGAGTCCAACCCCCACCGGAAACGAATCCGACTTACTACCGGCAATGCGGACCAAGCTCTGACACCTGTCGTACAGGGACCGGACAGCTCGTACAAGGGGGTCCGGTACCCCATACTCCCGGAGTACCCCCCACAGGAGCCCCCGAGGGACACGGTCGAATGCCTTCTCCAGGTCCACAAAGCACATGTAGATTGGTTGGGCAAACTCCCATGCCCCCTCCAGGACCCCAAAGAGGGTATAGAGCTGGTCCACTGTTCCGCGACCGGGACGAAAACCGCACTGCTCCTCCTCAATCCGGGATTCAACTATCCGGCGGACCCTCCTCTCCAGGACCCCTGAATAGACCTTACCAGGGAGGCTGAGGAGTGTGATTCCCCTGTAATTGGAACACACCCTCCGGTCCCCCTTCTTAAAAAGGGGGACCACCACACCAGTCTGCCAATCCAGACTAATAGTGGCATTAAATTTAATCTCAGAGATCCTACATGTGATTTATGCTTTGGTGTGTAAATGCTTATATTATTGAATTTTCTTTAACACAAATTGTGTTTATTAAGTAAGGAAACTTGAGTTGCTATTCACTTGAAAAGCACTTTATAAATAAAATTTGACTTGGCAAAACAAAAACAAAAAGCAAAAACAAAAGATGACTTTTTTGCATTAACGTATGTGGTTCTCTACTGGTAGGTGATTAAAATGATATTAGGAACCTGTAGAATAATGAAGGCCTTAAAAAAGTAAAGTTCAAGTATTCTTTTTAGGCAAATGTGGACTGTTGTTGGGTCATTTTAACCTAGTTTATGGGTGTAAGTTACACAACTCATCTGTATGTAGTATGACACATTACAGTAAGAGAAAATAATTCATTACTTCAGTAGTCAAGGTACAGGTATGACTGATTTATTTATTTATGATGCTAGTGGGAACTGCCAATCAACTAAGTAATACGAGAGTTTGTCCCACAAATTTCCTGTTTTAATCTCTGTATCATCTGCTTGTTTAATTACTGCGAACAGAGGTGGCAGAGGTTTGGGTCAATAGCTGGTTCAGCCAGCTGAGACCTGGAGCTACATTTATAAAGCTGCCATACATACAAAAACTGCCACTTATAATCAACTTTTGTGATTATTAAAAGCAAAACTTGTTGCAAGAATGTCTACTTCCACACAAATTTGGCACAAATGATGTAAAAGTGGCACATTTGTGCAAAATTCAATCTTTGTCAAAGTTTGCAGAGACGGGGACCCAAATGTGGGATGGGGAGGTGGGGAAGAGCTACACACAATGAACCGGCAAGTGACAATTGAAATCCAGTGGTATAAATACAAAGAGAACACAACAAGACACAGGTGTAATAGATAAGCTAAGTTAGCTTAGCTGAGCTGGGTTTGTTTAGCTGCTAAACAAACCCAGGTGAACTAACAAATAGGAAACATGGCTTTACAGAAAATACAAGGAAAACAGGAAACCACGGCTAAGACTACACAAAAAACTCCATACCATCACAAACTTTGGCATTACGCGTTGCATTTTAAAGTTATTTGCAAAAATGAATAAATATAAGAGACACATTTGATATTTCTTATTCCTGGGAGTGAATGTGGTCACACAACAAAAAGGCATGTGAAAATGGACGTAGAACAGAAACAGCGATGTGTGTTACTGAATAAGAACCTCAACCATTATGTTCTCCTATTGTGAAACAAACCTTACATGTTATCACAAAATCCATTAACACAGCTAAATAAAGTGGAGTGTATGTATGACATGGTCGACATTCAGAAGAGCTCTTCAATTTGGGCTACAATCACAGGAGCAAAAACTACAACCAAACTATGATGTGTGCAACAACCAGACATGTGCCATCATGGAGCGGACCACTGGGCTGTTCCAGGGCTGGTGGCGGTGTCTTGATGCCACAGGATGGAGCTGATGTCACACACCTGTAAAGGTGCAGTGCTATGTGCCACATAACACTGCACTAAAATAAAACGTGCCACTCCCACTGGAGGCTTGTTGTCCCTGACCTCAACCCCCATTCCATTGTGTTTTAACCAAATGCTGCTTGTTCAAGCCAGCGTCTGTAAATGATACAATGTTTATGAAACACACAACAAGTTTGTTGACTGGTAGATTATGAAGGACAAAGGATAGAATGAGATTATTAAAGAAAGAATCTTAATTGAAGATTTTAAAAATAACGATTAAAGTAGGATGACTGTAGTAATGACACAACTGCTTCATGCAGCCTGCAGCTTTTAAGACTTATATATTTAGATGTATCGCTTCCTTTTGTCATTTGTATTTTTATTGCTCACATAGAGCTTGTTTTTGAGGATAATTAAAGCAGATATGTACCCCTTTAGGCACCAGAGTTGTTAAACTTTTTAGGGCATTACGTAAATAAATTAAACAAGTTTATGATTGGCGGAAATATTACCACAAGTGTGGCGGACTGCAAATGGCAGAGGCGGCCCGTTGCCAACAGGGGCCGCCGATTGCAGATGACCATTTTTCATGACCGCCATCTAAAATGGTAACAGGCTTAAATTTTCTGGACCTGGTGCTTGTCACAATTAAAGAAAAGTAGAGTTGTGGTTGTGCATCTCCTCCAAGTATGTTTCTGTTAAAAAAAAAAGTTCAACCAATCTCATGTAGTAAACAGGAAAAACCTACAAGTTCACTGCATGTTCACGTTTAGATAGGGGTTATATTATTTAGTAAGACGTAACGTATTTTTAAAACTCATGTTACAGAAATAAAATAAGGAAATAATGCTCTACTTCCTTGTTTGTAACTGAGCAGGCTTTATTTCTCTCAACTGCATGAAGTGGGTCATCCATGTACATTTTACTTTGCATTGTTTTAATTTAATTTAAATTGTTGCATTTCTATCTATAATGAATCAAATATTATTTGCCAAACTTGCATACAACATTCATTTGATTTATAAATAATGAAATTTGGTTTAACCATATATAACATTTTTCAAAGATCTTTTTAAAAACATGAAAAATTCTTAATTTGTCACAAATACAAATATTGAAATTGTTTATCCATTGACAAAATAATGATGCCACTGACTGCGTTTTCAGGGCAAAAGAACAGGTAATGTGCATTTTAAACATTGTATTACATTGTAAAGGGTGGTGACGAGTGCTTAGTAAGTTTCCTACTAGGATAAGCCGTATGAGGTGTTGCATTGACACTAGACTGCAAATAAGCGATATTGTGGAAGCTCAATAATGATAAGTCAATAATAAAGTGTCTTAAAATTCAAATACCACCTTGCTGTAAAGGACTTTGTGATGAGGCTACCCACTGAAATGTCATTTACTGTATCTGTGTCACATTGTTTGCAACAAACACAGTTGCTGGCCAGCTCTGTGATCTCTCTTGTCTATGTCAGAAGGAAATACAGGACCTCCCTTCACAGAAACCACATATTCCAAACATTCTGACACTAAAATGGAATTTTTCTGACCAAATAACCAGGATTAAAATGCACTCTTTTTGTTTTAGTGTTACAGGCGCTTTATTTTATCACAGGAGTATTTATTTTTTTTATTTGCTCATCTGTTCATGTTACCTTTCACAGAACATAAACTCACCTTAAATGCATCAGCTAGGATCTCGGCTCCTCTCTGGTTGGTTCGTTTAGAAAGGCCCACAAAGAATTCTCGACCTGGAGGGAAAAAGTACCATTTTCATTGTGAAATAAGCATAACATCTGGAAACTTGAATCTGTATAGTCTGGGGTCATGGAGTCTGAAATCAAGCGACACATGGAATATGGGAAGCTAGAGTAGGTTATCATTGCTGTCATCACGGTGTGTTCTTTACGTATACCAAGAACAACTGTGGTCAAGATGGCAGGGCGCATACAGAGCTCTGAATACCTGGCGAGGCTGCAGCAGCACACTGAGCTGCAGGGACAGACTCCTTATGTTGCTGCTGAGCCTTTACAATATGAGCCATTAGCTAGGGCCCTGCCAGAAGGAAATGTTTCAAGCCCTGCCATGTGCAACCCATTTTAGCTGAAGGGAATGACAGAGGAGAGCCAGTGTCTAGAAACTCAATTAAGTGTACTATGCTTTTTCCTACTAGCCCGTGGAGTGAAGACGACACTGACCCACATTTTGAATCGCCCCACGACTGTAACCAAATGTACGCAGAAACGGATATATAGACCACCATGTTTTTGGTTCTTTGCCTTCATCAGTTTTATTACCTGCTGCCACAGAAATATGACAGCTGCGGTGAGTCTTGATGACTTGCAGGATAGCACACAAGAGTTTTACTACAGATTTTTTTTGAAAGGGAAATTCTGCGAGGTGTGTTGAGGCACCAGGTCACTGAGGTCACACAGAGGAATGTTTGCGGAGAGAATCCAAAAACACAGATGCATATTTACAGGCACGCAAACATCTGCTTTCAAACTGTCAATTAGCTGAAGAGGATCTGCAACTTCTCTGCTCGCTGCTGTTTCCCGTTTACAACAATATCTTATTTATACAACTCGAACAAGAACAGAAGTCCTTACAGCATGTGAAGCAAATGTATGAAGGCCCAAGTACACACATGGATCTTTGATTCGACAACATCTCTCTCATCAAGCTCTTTAGTTTTTTTTTTTTGGTTTTTTTTAACACCAAAATTCAAACATTCAAAGTGTAAATGAATTAAGATAAAACAAGAACAGTAATTACTATAAAATTACACAAAGCAAATCACTTCAAGTACAGTCTGCTCTTAGTAGCTTATTAGAACTTTACGAATAACTAATTCTAAGAACAGAGAATAAAAATCATTATGATTTTAAAACACCTCAGTACATTCATATGTATGGGTATTGGGTGTTTCAGAAACTCTCAACAGAGCTTTGGGGTTTTATTCTAGCTGAATATTAAATGTTATGTTTTTCCTCTCTGGCTGAAGATTTCAATTGGGCCAAAAAAAACCCAAAACATTTAAGTAATTACCTTTGCCTTTCAGTTCCGTTTATTTTTTAAATTGGCTTGTATATACACTATTAGGAATGCGATTATGATCTATCATATGATATACTGGGATGCCATATGACATATGCTTCAAAGCAGTACCTTTAACTTCATTGGATCCAAGTTCTGTTAAGTTAGCTGCCTTTCTAAGTACAGAAAACACAAACAATAAGCCACTGTAATCTACAAGAGAACCATTACATCACAAAGCAGAACACATGCATTGCCACCATATATTGCACAATCTAATTGAGGAAAAAAAAAAAATAAATAAATGAAAAACAATAAAAATCAAGATTCTAATGCATTGCCAACAAAGCACAATGGAAATATTGCAGAATCCTTGTGACCAGTGTCACTAAGATGATTTAAAACTTTAATTGAAATTAATGAACTATGAAAATGGTGCAGTTAAAATTTTGGGACTCTATAGTGTCTACTACAGAGTAATAACTCGTAGTCTGGATAAAGTTTGCATGATGGCTCTACTAAATTCTCTGTGCTTGTCTAAACACATACTGTTCCTGAATGGATTGGAGGCTGAGGTTTTCAGTCCTCCCAATTACCCTCATGGCAGACTCTACAAACCACAGCAGTTTTGGGTTTACCTGTGCTGAAAGGTCGGCATTATCACTCTGCTGGCATTCTGTACCTAATAACGCTTGCCAACTCAGCCTGATAAGGCAGATAAACTGTGCTGTTTATCATATAATGGATTTGTTTTGACTGGATTGTAATTGGACGATAAACTAGGCTGGTTTGGACTGCATCCTTAAAAGTTTTCTGTAGAGGATCGTCATCAATCGTCACGTTAAAAATAAAGCTGAATTGATTTGGATTAAATGTTCTAGTGCACTTATAGTAGTTATTACTGCCAAAATTAATTTGTTTTAGGCTTTGAAGAGTTTGTTGAATCTTATATATAGCTGGGAAAAACAAAATACAAACCCAACTCCCACTTACTCTGTCAGCAGAGACCCTGGTTCATCTACACACCAATCTGCCATGTAAACAGACAGTACTTATACAGCACTTTATAAATACCAGCTTTTACACTACGCGCCCACTTCACACACACTCTTCACAACACTTCTATTGTTATGTAGTAAGTGCTTCATCTGTTATACAAAAATTCATACCCCGATAAGCAACTGGAGGCAACTTTAGTGCCCTGACAGAGGAAAACTTCGTCACACATAGTCAGTCGGCACATAGTCAGGGGAAACCTGGAAGTCTGTACTGCTACAGACTTTCCAGTTGGTAGACAGCTGCTCTTCCCCTGAACTACAGCTGCTCAATCAGCTATGGTATTGGCACCAGAGGTACAGTAAATAATACACATCATATTGTCATAAACCCACCTCAGCAAAAAAAAAACAAAAAAAAACCACTAGTGGTTGGATTCTGGACTGAACTGGTTCCACTGGAGAGTTTTTATATTTATTTATAAGAAAATAATGTAAAACTTACAAAAACGCCCTCAGTAATGGTAATGATATGAATGGCTTCATGTTGCTGTTTTGATTGAGGATCATTTGGAAGTTAGGTTGTAGTCTTCAGAGGAAAAGCGACTGAGGGTTTAATGAAACCTACCTGTAAAAAGAACATCTCCTCCGTCCAGCGTTGCGTTCTCATCAGTCATTTCCACCATGTTCAGATTCAGACTCTGTAGAGCCTCTTTCATTGCCTCTGTCTGGAAAAAAAAATACAAGCAGACAGACAAACATAAATACATTTAAAACACTTAAGGATTTTAAATCAAATTGACTGTATCTACTGTTTGCTCCCTCTATATATATGTGTATATATATATATATATATATATATATATATATATATATATATATATATATATATATATATATATATATATATATATATATATATATATATATATATATATGTATGTATTTATATATTTAGGAATATGACCAATTTGTCTGCTTCTTATCAGGTATGTGTGAAGAGGATTGTCAATTTGCGGGATCTTCAGGACCATATGTAAGAAAGCCAGGTGTTCCTCATATTGAGTCCATTTAAATAAAACATTTTCTCTTCAGCAGGTTGCAATGACATCATTTCAATGAGCCATGAAATGATGTCATTTTGTAGGAAGCCCTTTAAACTTTTACAAGGTAGTGGTTGGAGAAAATAGATAACTGAAGGACCGACACAAACGCTGGAAATACTTCTTCCTTTCTCTTCCGCGGGGTCATCTGCCTTTCATATATTTATAGGAAAGGATTGCAAGGACGGCTGCAACTCGAAAACTATTAGCATATTATGAAAAGCCTCCCCTGATGGAAAGTGACGGGAAATCCACATTTTGTCTATATGTCCTCTCTGCTGAACCCACAACCTGCAGGAAGAGCAGGTCTTTTCTTGGCTGAACTCTGGCTGGTCTGCTCTCCTGTCTGACCGCCCAGTGAGATTTTACTGTCCTGTTTTTGGGGTTCCTGCGAGAGTAGTTTCCAAAGCCAGTCATGTTAGCTAAAGCATCAGTGTTTCCACAAGCCCTATCTCACAATGACCTCAGCCTGCTCACTGTGATTTTGGGCGAACATAATGCTTCTGCTTCTCCTCATCCACGAAAGGCCAAACCATGAGGTCATCCAGGTAGACCGCCATGTGCTTCCAGATAACAGCAGGGGCCTGAGTTAGACACACACGAGCACACAGATGTACTTTGGTCCCACCTGAATAAACAGACCTTTGTATAAAAGTACAAGCATGGTTTACTATTTCATTCATAAGCAGAAGTTGCATGTATTATTCAAAAAGGTTGTTTAAATAGTCTCGGAGGCCACAATGGCGTCTTTCCAATCTATTCACTTTCCAGAAATAAGACAAACTTTCCACCTCCATGTTTCATCTTCACAGCAGGCTCATCCTTATGCTTCAGTCAACCGGGAGGAACACAGCGTCCTTCCAAGAAACTGGGTTCACAAATTCATTAGTGGTTTCTTAAAAGCTTTGACGGCGACAGCGTGCAGCATATTACGTATAGGTAACAGCTAATCCTACTCATTTTTTCTTTGTGAATTGCCAAGCAACCTTCTGCTTTTCATTTAGTTAGGTTTGAGGATATGTTGGAAATAAGTAGGCTGAGTCAGGTTATGAGGAGCAATCCAGATGGGTGAGAGCAAATTCATGCTTTTCATGTGTGATTTAGTCACGTGTTTGGTTGTCACAGTGTGTCAATGCAGAGAAGCGTATGTTGGTTAAAACTGATTCAAGTGAAATCAGGGATTCATTACATATCTGAAACTTGACACAAATGAGTCTATTAAGACACTGATTAAATAAATACCGTATGGTTATCTCTCCATATCGGTGAGTCTACTCCTGTCGGGTCCAGATAAGAACTGACTTTGTTTTATCTTTGTGGGAAGGCTTATCTTTCCACACCTGGCTTCACACATCAACCTCATCCTTTTCTGATCTCTGGCACATTGCACCTCTGAGCATCACTGTGGTCATCTTCCTAGGAATCTGGCAGACTGTATGAGGCAGCCCTTTACCTCAGCACACTGGCATTTCCTCTGACATCATTGGAGGTGCTCTGACCCAGAGTGTGTTTAGACTCCCTAGACCACCATGTGAAATGTTATGGTCCACATATAGAGATTGCTGCACTGCTTCTTTCCAGTTTGATATGTTTGTGTGGAAGACTTTTTATACTGCCTTGGACAGTTTCAGCATTGCCAACTGCAAGAAATTCATTTTGAGCAAACAAAAAATGAGAATATGAGGTTAAAGCTGTAATATTATAACTCATCCTTAAGTCTAAACATGTTTCTGTTTTCTTTTGTTTTATCTCGAGCGTAACACCAAACATTTGGCAAAAAGCTTTAAAAAGGCAAAGATGTATCAGATTTGCTTTTATATTCCTTTTTCAGAGAACTTAAGTGCATAACCCATGAGTTGATTGATAACAATGTCTCAACGATACATCAAATTTGAGATGCCTTACTTGCTGGGAATCATCCATGTACTGTCAGAAAATCCATCAGAAACAAGCAGGGACTCTCTGGTCAACTGATTATCATTATTAAAATGTAAATAGATTATTAGTATTACGTTTACAAATCAAACCCTGGTCTGCTGCCAAAATATTTATCAGTCTTTATGTCACCCAGGCACTGCAGCTGCAGTTCTAACTTTCACCCTCAGTCCTTTGTTACTGCAAGTGTTCCCTCAGTGCATACAGAACTTGGAAAACAGCCGCTTTCTTTGCTCTTTCCATTTGGAACACACTGCAATGAGATCTGAGGATGTTTAGTTATGTTAAATGTGAGTTTTGCATGTCTCACTCTCAGTGAAATGACCTGGACAAACGCTAAATAACATAAAACGAAAAATAACTAAAAACTAAATAACTGGTAATTGTATTTTATCTAGTCAGGTCCCACTGGTTTCTATGGTGAGTGTAATATCTCCTTGTCTTCATGTCACATCTGGTATGTGGAAATGGACAGACAGACAGACAGAGACAGATAGATAGATAGATAGATAGATAGATAGATAGATAGATAGATAGATAGATAGATAGATAGATAGATAGATAGATAGATAGATAGATAGATAGATAGATAGATAGATAGATAGATAGATAGATAGATAGATAGATAGATATTAACAATTTAACCACCATGTAAAATCTCTGTGACTGATTATTTTGGATGTCTTTTTTACTATGTAAATTGATATGTGCATGTCCTTGTTTAGGATTGATGCTTGCTCTCCTTCCTAATCCCGTCTTTGCTGCTCCTTTGGCCCACCTACAAACATGCCTGACTGGACCGGTGCCTTTGTGGTGTTTGCCAACCAAGACAAGACAGTTACCTCCACCAGCTGGTACATGATGTTCAGGCAGGCTGTCATTCATTTCAGCTGTTAGTTGATGTGAGCAACTTGCTCATGTTTCTCTTGTTGTATGTTGTTTGTGTTAAATCTGGTTGTAATTGTAGTACTCACTTTGCAAAGAACCTAAATTAAGTTAACATGTAGTACGGTCGTAGTATTTGTATTTATTCAGTTGCAGCCATACTGCTGTGGTGGTTTTTGGCAAAACTTTCATTTGTATTTTGTGGTGAACATTTGTCTACACTACCAGGAAGAGAGAAATCCTTGGATCCCACAGGCCTACTGGAGCAAGTGTTGTTTATGTTGTGGCTATTAAGTAGAAAGACGACATCAAATGCTCCTAAAAGGATGCACCTGTTCAGTTAAAAGGTTTATACAGGCTTTAGCATTTAAACACTTCTTTGTTGGCAGAAAAAGACCTAACATAAGCCAAAAGAAAATCGTCTTAATGCCATTACACCTCCATCTGTCTACATCCTTCATGTTGTTTATGGTTTGTTTTTAGGTTGCCATCAACACATTGTAATTGAGTCACTTAGATTTTATACGCCTGCCTGTGACATACCGTGTTTGTTTTTAATATCGCTTACTAATAACCAAGAACTTTCATTATTCTGACATCTACCATCAGTTTTTAAGTGTAAATTTTCTACAGTAATGTCACAAATCTAGTTTTTATCGATTCAACTTTCCTTTCTTTTCTTCTTGTCTTCAATCAATTTTTGTCCACTAGACCTGGAAAGTCCCATTGGAATGGCATGTAAACACTAAGATCACATATCTTGTGCATTGTAACTCTATATCGAAAAGTAACTGAAACTCATAACTCTGTCTGTTTGCTGCATGTACAGTACCGAACTCAAAGCCAAGTTACTGTCAGAAGAAGCAGCAGGTGTTCTCTAACTAAAGCAGCCAAAACATACAACGAACATCTCATTTTCTGTTTGTCATATTTACTAGTATTCATCTATTTACTTAATATTAGTCTAAATGAGTTTAAAAATAATTACAAAATGAGTTTAAAAAGCTGTAATCATCATTGACAAAGCCATGATAGAAGTTGCACAGTGGGAAAAACAATAAGTATTCCACTACAGGACATACAGACACACTGTCCACTATAATGGATTAACCTGTTCAGTTTCTTTTTGGATTTTAGTGAAGTTATGGCTTGACATTATGATAGTTAGTGAGTGACATACATCAGCGCCCACATACTGTGGCATTAAGGTTAAATTTCTGCAGAAACACCAAGTTATAATCAACATAAAACTGGCATCTACTGAAATCCTGTAGCACTTCATGGAAGGACCTGCATCCAACTGCAGTCCACTAGCACCTTGCTACAATGTCCTCTACTGTTTGATTTCGTGCTTGTGTTGTTCTTACTCATATATAAGGCGCTTTGGATAAAAGCGTCTGCTAAATGACTAGAATAGAAAAGAATAGAATAGAATGTCTATGCAAACGTGGGAGCTGGGAAACCTGTATATTACATCAGGTTTTATGGATAAAAGTTAGATTTTTATCATTTGTGGAATCTGTTCGGTTGTCTGTTTCATAAGATATATATGTAAGTGAGAAAAATCAAGATGCAATCCATCCAAAACTTGCTGGAAGCAGCATCTCTTGGACTCCCTCATTAACATATTGACTTGTTTGACTATGTCCAATCCACTTCCCGACTCCTCATCCTCACTCCTTTTTTTTTTTGTCTCACATTCCCTCTATTCTCTTTCCACCCCCGTGGCAGGGTCAAGAATACTTCTACAGTGACTTCTCATGCAGAGTAGCCTATTATCTCTCACTCTGAGGGACATCAGATACCCAAGCCTGTTTAGGTGCCAGCTCACTTTGCCAGTCCTCCTCTTCCTCCCCTCTCCCTCCAGCCATCCTGTGCTACTTCTTCTCTCCACTCTCCTCTTTTTCCCCTGAGCGCTTGGCCAGGCGACACACTGTTAGCCAGCACCCTGCTTTGAATGAAAAAGACCTTTTAAAATTCATTAGAGGCTGAAGGCTCAGAGGGCCAGCCGGTCTGCCAGCCACATTCCTGCCGTTCCAGCACAGGACAGGGGAGACGGAGCAGAGAGAACAGCCTTTTCTTTGGGGCTTTTTATGGACCAATTCTCCCCTCTCTTGCCCCTGGTACCCGTGGATATCGCATTCTGCTAAAAAGGACCATCAGTCTGATAGAGCATGGTGTATTTGGAAAGGGAATTGAGAACACAACAATGGCATTCCTGAGGGTCATCCTAGCCTCCCTGCACCAGGCAACAGAGTCCCACGGTCCAGTATAATGGGGATACAACATTCCTCTGAGCCTCATAATCAAGGAGGTTAATCTCGCTGAGACACAATAAGCTGCCTTTGTTTGTCAACTTATTAAGTACATAAAAAAAAAAGTGTGAAACAACGACAGCCTGTGGTTTTGTGACTAATTATTGTCCTTCAACAAGATAAACTTGCTAGTAGCAAAATAAGGACACACGGATATTGAATCTGCTCACTCAGATAACCACAAAGAAATTTAACCCACAAAACTTCTCATTTATTTTGTTATATCTTGAGGAATTCCAAACGATATCACAGCGATACCATTCAGTGGCAAGCCAAAGTGGGTCAAAATAAGGATAAACTGGCTCTGATTGTAATGACACTTGAACACAAGATCGAAGCATAAGTGAATGTGCGTCACTACTCAAAGGCATTTAAGTCACAGATGATGATGGCAACAGATATCAGAGGCCTAATGTCAAGTTCAAAGAGCAGCGGAGTACAAAATAGGCATAACAACTGAATTTCAGGGAAGTTCAACCAGGTGGAATTCAGAAAGGATGAAGAGATCTCGATAGCTTTTCAACAACTATGTGGATAAAGTCGTCAAAGTATTTCAAATACCAAGTCTCTGACGCCATGAAAGAAACACAAAGATGACGCTCTTTCCTTGCTAGGAGGGCTAAACGTGTTTAAATGACTCAGATGTAGATGGAAATTTGGCGAAGATTTTAACAGCAGCTGAAGGTTTGAGTAAATAGCTCAGGGAGCTTTAATATGTTTCTGATCAGACTATCATGCTTTCACATCTTGCACTCTGTAGGTCACACACATGCACACCCAAAGACAAGCAGTCACATGCATATTTGGAGGGTGCACATAGAAAATGATCATTAAAGTGTGAAGATCTGATATAAAAAAAAAATCAGCCTCTCTTGTGGAAGCTGTCATCACTAAAGACTTTCAAAGTAGTCAAACACAAGTCGTTTAGGGGGAGGTACAGATGGAAAAAAGGAGATAGCTTTGCTGTCATGGTGTTCAAATTTTGCATTCAGTTAACTCATGGCCTGTAATGATTGTGTGATATGACAACAACTCATTTAGTGGCAGTCAGAAGAAAAGAAGCCCTGCATGCTCCGTCTCTATATCATCCAAACCATCTTTATTGTATGTTGGAACATACTTGTGGTTAACCAAGCCATGACACTCTGTCTTTTGCAAAACCCCCCTCAACTTAAAGATTACATAAATGCTGAGAAGTAGGTCAAGTTGAAGGCCTGCACAGTTAACAGTAACAGCTCTGGAGACCCTCGCAGCACGGTAACCACAAGTTTCTGGCAGTCTGTCTGGGTAGCGGCCAAACCAACGGCACTGTCAGATTACTTTCACTTGGGGCTCCCAGGATATCAGGGCTCCAAGGAGGAGCATGCCACTCTGTAGACCAGCGTGGCTGTATTTTCAGCCATCTAACTGTTGGGATATAGCAGCATGGCTAGGATTATACACATCATGTGCACAGCACATTACTGTATGTCTGATTGTTAAATAAGCTGGCATCAGCTTTGTTAAAACATGGTGTCCGTTAAAAATATTTACATCCCTAAAAACCTGAGAAACCTCTGAGCAAAACTCTTTATATAATTACAGATAAAATGTGGAACGAATGCCTGACAAAAGACCCATTAACCTGAAAATAACACTTCTCTGTAATTAGTTTTCTTCATATGCTGCAGTGAGCATTTATTATTTATTTTACATTAAAATAATTAAATAAGAAAAATACCTGAATGAAAACTACTTTGTGTCTTCATTTTGTCCTTGATGCAAAGGACATTCTGTCAAGAAATGCCAATATTTTCATCTCTTTATCAAGATTCACAAGACAAAAAGTGTTTATAATTTTCAAAATTATAAAAAGAAAAATGAAAAATTAATTATTTAAAAAAAATTATGTGGAATATGTTGGGGTCATAATGAATATCTTTTAAAGACACACTACAGAACTTTTCCCATTTTCGCCCCCTTTCAAAGACTAATTTACCATCCATCTTGCATCCTACTTGACCTGTTGGCTCTCTCTAGTCAGCAACAGACAATCTTACGATGACTCTTTTAACTCTCTTCTTTAATCTTCCTGAGTTTTTACTTTTTTGCTGAATCAACAACGTTGCATGTTCAACAACAGCCAGTCTTATTATAACATGAAGCAAAACTGCTGCAAAATAATGTTGCGTCCCTGATGTAAAAAGTAGTATGGCGCAGTTTCTCAGCCTCGGGACGCTGCTCAGTAACAGCGGCTCCAGAAATGCACATGATAGACGTCACTGTCATTAAAATAAGTCCAGGATGCAGATTTTTAGGGTCCGAAAGGTAGGTAATGTGTCTTTAAACAACTCTGACGTTATGTAGGCGTCACAGAGCACTGCATCCAAAAACACACTTCGGAACAGTTTTTATGTAAATGCTTTGCGTGCATTAAAGTCTAGTTTTTAATGGGTTTTATTGAATTGTTCTAGGAATATGATGTTTTACATAGAAGTTTTTATGAATTTTCACTATTATTTATGCAATTCAGGGACTTAACTTTTAGTTTCATTGTTCTCATTCAAAGACAACTATGTTTCGATTCTGGTAAACACTTAGTAGCAGCTCATCCTTTCAATAACATCAAAGATCTTCTGCACCAGAATATCATGCATTCCATACTGCAACAAATGCATGAACAACAAATTTGTTATAATTTGCAGTTTCACTCATAAGAACTGGAACTGGAGATGTTTTGGGAAATTATTAGAAATGAAAAAGATTATTCACTTCAACAAAACGTCTCATTCTGAGAATTACTCTTAAATAACCTTTTCAACCATAAGGATTGACTTTTACTTAAAAACAGGAGCATGCATACCTCTGGACAGAGAAGTATATCTATGATGCATTGGAAGTCTGTCAAATATGTACTTGCTGAAAGGAAATACAACAAGGAAATGTTGAACACTTTATCCATAAAGGAACATATTTTTAGTGAACATTTTGTACTGTGACGTCTTGCTGGTTGCAAGGAAGCTCACGTAGACACCGAAGCAGAGCTGAGTACAACAAAAATAAACAGAAATCTGAGTATGTTTGACAAGTCCAGTGTCTGTCCCAGAGCAAATAAAGTACTTGCTTCAATCAGCAGGGCTGCAAAGACTGTGTCTCCTGCCTACCTCTCACTGTGATGGCTCCACAAATACAGAGGAGCTGCAGGCTAGGAACTGATGGACAGCAGAGTGATGGAAGCAGCAGGTTTGGAATGGACATGAGCTTCCACCACGAAGAAAAACAAAAAACAAAGAAGGCTTTAGTAAATACATCCCCATTTGGCACAGACTACTTCATGTTTATTGAATTTGACCCCCAAAGATTGGACTTCTTTATCCAAACAAGGGCTAAAAGCAATAAACCCAAGCAGCTCATAGAGAAATACCTTTCACCCATGCTTGGCTAAGCAGGTTTTATAAAATAATATCTCATCAAAACTGCTCCAACCACAGATGGGAAGATTTATCACACATCACATTCACAGCCAAAAATTCATGCTGAATTGCTGCTTTGGGAGAGAAATAATCTGGCAAGTTCTTCCAGCATTGTTGCAACGCAGGCTAACCGGACGTCAGCAATGCTTGTTTGTGCTCAGGAGGAAACGCACGAGTGCCCTTAAGGTCAGATATTTAAACTAGTTGTACAGCGATTTCCTGTGCTGAATGACATCTACTGGAAAACGGGCTGTATGTTCCAAACACGGGAGGTTTAACGCAGCTTTTTCTCTGATAAACAGATTTTTTCCTTCAAGCATTTATCATGCCAGAGGGCTGTTTTAGAGTTACAGCAAGCGTAGATATATCCACGTTCTCCATGCTGAGAAGGGCCAGTGAAAAGAAGATGCATGCTGTTCTTTCTTTCTTATTTTCCCCTCAGGGGGAAACACAAGTGTGAAACCCAACTCGCTATCGCCTTTGGCCTACCAGGACTAATGGACATAAGACCACCCACATCTCAAGAGAAATGTGCGAGTTCAGAGTGAACATACTAAGTCAATCATTCCTAAACTGTGCTTAAGTGTGACTTTCAAGTTTGTGTTTGGACAGAGCCAGAATAGAACTGTAGTTTTCATGCAACTTAAAGGCTAAACCCAGAGATTTTGCATGTATTCGTATGAATGATTCACCCTTCTGAAATCAATAATAATCAAACAATGCTTTTTCAGTTCTGAAAAGGGTAATTATTCATTTGTCTTTTAAGAATGTCCTTGTGTGGAATTTTTGTTGTGTGTGGGGAATCTGCAGAAAAGAAGATGGGTAAAACATGTGAAACAGCCCATTTTATAGTTAAACATTTCAGTCTGATAGTCTTGAATGACATTTGGAAACAATGAATTAATGCATGTTGGAAATAGGTTTCAGTAACATCTGCAAGAGAAGTTTTGTGGAAGTGCAAATGGTTGACAACCAAAAGTTAAATGGAAACTGGAATCACTGACAACTGTCACGAGAAGTCATTTCCCAAAGTCTGTCAGGCTTTCCGAGAGCTGCGGTTTACAGAACCTACAGGACAGAATCAAATCTTGGCATTGGTCTCATGTGTACCAAAGATGATTCAATTGAGATGAATTGAGTAGGAATCCCTGTTGAGTTTGTTTTAGTTCCATGGGTTGAGGCCTCTGGAAAATTAAAGTAAAAATACCCAGAGCTCCCACGTAGCTAAGTTGTTTTAACACTTGTGAGGCCCAAGGTGCGCTACAGAACAGAATGTCCAACCAAACACACTCTGTAAAGGTTTGTCTGGATTTATGTGGCCCAGAGTCTGACCTACCATGGCCTTTTCCAGCCAAAGAGAAGTATATTTGGTGCTCTGGGAGTATAGAACTACAAGTGAGGCTGAAAAAAAGAGGCGGAGACTTTCAGTGAGTCACGTAAAGATGAAGCTCTTGTTGTAGGCTTTCCCCTCTCCCCCAACACAGGGAGTCCTCTTATCCTGAGAGAGAGAGAGAGAGAGAGAGAGAAAACCCATGGTAAGAGGTCAGAAAAGCCAGAACAGTTAAGAGGGAGGATAGGAGTGTACAGTCAGAGAATTTGAACCTCTCTGGATATGAGGAGTACGTGAGGCACGAGCTGTTCCCTCTAAAAACCCTCTCACCATGCGCTCAGACTCTGTTGGTTTTTGTTCATGTTATTGATGTTCTCAGTATCAGCGAAAAAGCAAACCATAATTTGACTATGAGCTCATATAACCATGGCGCTCGACTATTTTTCTAAAAGCCGCATATGCTGCCTAGAGTGTAAGAAAATCTGTTTATGTATTTTCCTATCTGCATTCTTTTCATTGTTGAGGTGTTCCAGTGGTTGTTCTGTCCTACTCTGTCCAGAATTTAAAAAAAGAGCCCTGGAAACACATTGCACTTTACTGAGAGAGAACTCCATCATACCTCATGGTTACACCCATTCTTTCCAAAGAATGCAATGGATGTTATCCCAGAGAAGAACAACAAAAAAAAGGATAATAAGAAAAAAATACAGTTCGCCAGGCACAATATAGACTAACTGCCTTTTACAAGGGATTTCCCAAAAGAGCCATGCAAAGTTAAATGTACTCGATGAGCCGGTATGGAAAAATGAGAAAAAAATTTGTGTGTTTGAGAGGGAAGGGGAAAAAACAAAACACAAAAGAGGAAAAAAGTGCAAGATAGGCCAAAAGGTTTCCCATAAATGTTAATGAAGGGCTTTCCCAGAAATATTTTTTTTTCCGTCTTTCAGCTTGAAACAAGGGGTCAGGTGCTAATGTTAACCAGCAGGGCTGATCCATGCATCTGCCTTTCAAGTGTGATGGAGAGAAAAACACGTGGATTTAACCATACAGCAGGGATTCCACAGCGAGGAAACTATTTTTATATAATGATGTGTTAAAAGAACTAAGCAGGCCTACAGCCATTGAAAGACACAAATCTGAGAAAAGTTCAGGCACCTGAATGATGCTGCAGAAGAAGAAATAGCATCATTTGACACTGAGACACCTCAGCAAGTCTTGAATATGTTTCCAGGCACCTGAAACTGCACTGTAGCTGTTGTACTAAGCAACAAGGTTGACATGCTTTTTTATGGTTTGCACTTTACCTAACATGCTTTTTGGAGTGTAAATTTGATATATATGCAAATTTGCTGATATGAACCAATTCCTGCTCTTTCCCTCCAAAAGAAAAATTTATAAGTCTTTTCAGTGATCAGTTTTAGAGGGATTCATACAGTAACTCCGTATAACACTGAAAGAGACAATAAAAATAAAACAAACCACCATCAAAATGGATGATCAAGGTCAGCTCTAGTCCAATATTTGATAATTATCAAAACAAAACATACGATTTATTCACTAAATGTCTTGGAAGTGTGGAGCAGCAGGCAGAACAGAATTCACAAGACAAACATTTTTTCAGACAGGTCATGAAGTCAAAACAATTTCATCATACTGATCAGTCAGTAAAATATATAGTGGTCTTAATGTGACTGTTTACTATGCATTTTTACCCAATATTTTCATTACAGATTATATTTTGCATAACTGGAAAATTTCTATAACTCCATTTTCATACTTTTGTCCCTAGATGGGTAATGTTCCTGCCTTTATTGGCTGAACTTTTAAAAAATGTACTACTGATGACATGATAGATGCCGCAGCTTAATAAAAAAAAAATGCCCTAGATATCAGTGGTTGTGTGTGAGAAGGCAGTTTTAAAAAAGATCATCAAAAGATCTACTTATGCTTGAGCTTAATAGCTGAAAGCGTTTGGGTGTGTCATACAGCATATCTGCTGATGTGTCTGTAAGTCTGACATCTAGCTGAACTGTACTTCTGCTATTCATCCTCTTTACCCCAACAGTCGTCTAGGTAACTAGCTGGAACCCAGTCCCTGGCAGCCTCCTTCTGCTTTCCTGTTAGTGATAACAGGCTGCCAGCTGTCAGACCGACTAGCTATGTCTTTGAAGCTCCACATGTAACCCATGTGTTCATTGAGGGGGGGGGGGCTACAGAAACTCATGCACACATGCACACACTTCTAAGGCCTAGTCTCACAAGGCCATAGTGCTTGTCTCTTACCTCCGGGCCTCCACTCAAAAACATGCCACTGTTGCAGTGGAACGAGACAGACTGTGATGGAAACAGTACAGTTTCCAGACACTTGAGGGAATAGCTAGCATCTCTGCCTGCACCCCATGAAGAAAGAAACATAGACACCCACCCCATCACTTGTCTGGACAACGGGACATTGACAGGAAATAACTTGGCAGGTTTCCTAATGATTAGAATACATAATCAGACCGCAAACCCTCAAGTCAAAGGACTTCTGAATGGAAGAACAGTGTGGAAAAAGTTTATCTGATCATTTGAAAAGCAAGCAGAAGACAGAGTGGGTTTTTTTTTTTTTTTATCAATAAGTATCTTTACAGTTTCTAATGTAAGATTCTGTTGAAGCAAGATGTGGTTCAGTGGTTTCTGTTGCTTTATCATCATTCAGTCAACATTCAACATGCATTCAACATGGGATGTATAATAAAAATAAAAATGATCTTTCTACTAACACCACTGTCAGAAAAGCAGAACGAGAAAATGAATGGACTTCATGGGTGTTTGAACAAAATTTGCAATGAAGACAGCTGGATGAGAAGAATTATCTTAAAATGAGACATTCAATTTCCATTGATCTTAATGATAAGCATGATATATTTTCATTTTTGCCATCTGAAGAGACAGCTGTGTAACTCCAGTCCACTAGTTGGCAGCAATGGACCTTTACATTGGTTTCAAGAAGTCAAAAGGAAAAGAGAGAAAAAACCCAAATGAAATTCAATCACCTGCCAACAGGCTGCAGAAGAAAACTCAGTTGAAACATATGAGTGTAGCAGAAAAGAGCAATGAAAGAGTGAAACTGAGCTCCATTTATCTTCCCAAACTGTTTAAACAGTTGACAAAAAAGGCCCAACTGCATCAGTAATGTGGAAGCGGTTTAGATGCAGTAAAAAGTATGAAGAACAGATATTTAGAACATGCAAACTTTGTCACCAGTTGCTAAACGCCTAAACAGAAAACATGAGTAAGCTGTTTAATCACTTAAAGAGGGATCACACGAGCAACTACACAGATATAATTAAAAAAATGCAGCCGAATGCGACCAGATGCACCACTTCTTGCAGTGCAAGCATCAATCAGAAAAGCATCTTCTCATTCTTTGTGGCCATATAAGACACCCATTTAACAGCTCGTCCATATGCCATAGCAAACAAACATAGAGGCTCTAGCAGTTATACGTTGTTCACTTTTAAAGTGAACCGCTTTGACAACATTTATATTGTGACCAAGATTGAGATCAGCTAATAATAATAATAATAATAAAATAATAATAACATTGTTATTGAAATTTTTTCACATAACCTAGCCTACAGCTCATTTTTACACTCAACAGCATCTTCAGTTTCTCTCAATCCTTTGAATTACTTTCTTCAGTTTCTTTGGTAATAAAATAAAACATAGCTTATAGTGAATAATATTGCATCATTTCCTGATTTTCTTTTACAAAGAAAAAAGTTGATTAAGGACATTTTCCACAAAAAGTGACTGTTTTATCCGTTTTACATGGTGTTCTGCAAGTAGTAAATTTATTTTAATTAAGAAATAAATTAATTATTTATTGAGAAAGGTCATGATGAAGATCATGATAGAAGCTATGGTAAGCAACACTGCTTTGACATCACCAAGATCCTGTTTTGAGTTTAAAAAAAAACAAAACACAATAAAACAACAGCAAAAAACAGCATATCTGAGCGAGATAAGCCAGTGTAACACATTTGCTGTTTGAAGTGACGATCACTAAATCAGCTGCTTTATTACCATGTTGGTTTGTTACATTTATGAAATTTGTTGATGACATCAGTGTTTCCAGCAGGAGAACAACTGGTCAATTGGTTGTGTTGACTGGTAAAAACAGATGTCCACTCACTGATACCTGGTTCTAGTGGAGAATAGACAGAATATACAGATACAAAATAAATAAGGGGAAAAAGTGGTAAAGTTATGTAATGAGCAGCAATCGTCATTGATCCTTGGCATGTACTCGCAGGTGGGGTTATTAATATTATGTTTTTGGGTTTGCTGTTCCATTGTACCGCTATGTAACAAAGAAAAAAAAACATGTCTTTTGTGCAGCTTTAGTACATTGCACATAAAACATGGTACTCCAATTTTTATTTATTTATTTTTTTATGATTTGCAACCACATACCAAATTGCCTTGTTTAGGAAATCTGCCCCAATAAGGCCCAGGAGAGATAAACAACTTTCTTCTGAATAACTTTCATTTTCAAAAAGGCTGAATGTGTTTATCAGTAAGTGAAATATTTTTGACTGAGGATTATAGCATGACTTAGATTATCAAACCAAGTGAAACTTTATGTCCTATGAAATGGAGACACCATCATTTTGGAACAGACAACCTGCATCAGTATATGAATATTTTATTATATGATAGTATAAAAAAATCTCTCAGAACAACTTTGTATTGATTTGCACTAATTGTTTCCTTTAATGGGCTTTATAAACTGAACCATACCAGTAAAATATATCCACTGAATATCTTTAGTATAGGGGAGTGAGTTCAAGCATTTGCCATTCCTGCCCAACACCGAAAGTGGCTGGAAGTAAATCTTTTTTTAAGCCACCATAGTAAAAAATGCTACATTTACTCAGCAACTTTTACTATTCCACCGAGTATTCCTGGATGTTTGTTACTATGGCTGCACAATTCTTGATAAAATGAGTATCACAATTTTTTTTGCTTATTTTTTGCTGAGAATTGAGATCATGATTCTCTCACGATTTTTTTCCAATATAAATATTTATTGCACATATTACCGGCACCTCAACTTTGCAACAGCTGACACTGAACAAAAAAAACAATAAATGTCTATCTTGTCTTGTACGGCAAACAATATTTTTTCTGTGCATAAGGTGATGAGAGGTAGGTATGTTTCCTAAAATATAAACAACAGGAGGGTTGGACATGAAGGTAGAAATTTCACACAGCAGTCCTTTGGTTAAATGTGATATTCTGACATTTAACAATGGAGAACAAAAGTTATTTATGTGGGTCTAAAGGTATTCAAAATCTACTTTTTTTTAAAATGGTAGCCTATTTCAATGGCAAAATAAAAGTAAAACTTAAAAAAAAAATTTAAAAAAACATAAAAGAGTTTATTCATAATACTAAACATATGTAGGGTGGTTTTGACTCACTTTTTGTTTCTCCCACAACATTACTCCTCTCTCCTACAATGTTCTATACATTACACGCACATGGCCAGTTATGCAAATTAGGCAATGGCGTCGCCAAAACACCAGAAACATCTCCAATAACTCCAGTAAAAGTCGCTAGATTTGTCGCTAGTAGCTTTTAACAAAAGAGAAAAAAAAAAAACGCCAAAAGGGTTTGGAAAGTCGCCAAGATTTTTTCTTACCAGCCGGCATCTGCGTCACGTGGTGTAAGGATCTGCTGTTGTCATTTGTTGAGGGAGAAAGAGGGAGTGCTTGTTTTTATGCAGGTGATGTCCCAGTTCAAAATGCGGTACATTTGTGGTCTTTTTTTTTTTTTTTTTTAATGGTCGTCATTTGAAAATGAGATCATATACGAGTATGAATCAAGATTGCGATTTTTTAATGATTACTTGTGCAGCTCCATTTGTTACTTTCTTCTACCACGTGATGCACCAGAATTATAACTGCATTCTTTTTGTTTCTGCACTCATAACTCCATGCTAGTCCAATAGATTGCCTCCCATTTTAATATATGATGACACAGGTACTGCTTTTGATCTCATAATAAATCCAATCCAACTGATTGATATGTTAAATTAGAAGGTACATACTCTGGAACTAATAAGCGCTGTTTTGAATCCTCTTGGCATGAGGCAAATGTATCAGTCTTAGGGACGCCACATCATACTTACGGCAATGTAAATGAAGCAGTGTTGAAGTGAAGTACTGGCATCTGCTGTAGGTACACTGCAGATTAGCGAAGCAGCTACAAGGTGAAGAAGTGTCACTCTCTCCCTCCTCCTTCATTTCATCATGATAGAAGAACCGCACATTTCAGCCCCACCCTTCTCAATAAGACCCCTTCCATCTGATAACACATAGTGCTGTTCAGAAGCTCTTAAACCTCGCCATTTTTCACATTCTCAGGATTCTGAAAGGTGTGACCTCATTGGGTGAGTGGAGCTGGTAGGAAAAAAGCCCCCGGCCAAGCCTTGCTTCAACATGGAAACTTAAGCTAACAAAGAATGTATGACTTCGTACAAACTTGACTGTGGCTGTGCTTATGAGGGAAAAACAACATGTTCTCCTATGTGTGCATGTTTGCCCATCAATGTGCAGATCATTCTGTACGTGCAAACTAAGGATATTTGTATGTTTCAAAAGTGTCTCATTTCCAACATAACCATAGCGAGCTAATTTATCTCAAGGATTCACAGAGAACATATAGAACACACTGTTTCTGAAACTATCTGCAATGTCAGAACTAGGTCAGATTAAACACTCATGCAGACTAAATTTATTCCTCTCTATTCTGCCTGGATTTTTTACAATCAAATGAACTTCACCTCAACAGTAATGACAGATATCTTACAGTTTTGTGAATTATTGGGTCCTAATGTCTTATATCTTTGTACTAGCAAAAGAAAAAAACTATGTTTTCTGTTTCATTTAATGTTTTCTTGAGACAAAATCATTTTCTACTTAATTAAAGTAACAGTTATTTCAATGCTAATGTTTGCATTTATGTGTGTTGAGAATCAATTCGGTGACAAAAATGCTAAAGTACTCCCAAAAGGACTGCAGTTGTGTGGTGATACTTGTTGCAGGTCTGAGGGTAAAAAAAGCAATTACATGGCTCTCTGCTTTATGGAATGTTCCTGGAATACAGAAAGAGGCGATCCATTAGGTTTGCTAATCAAGCTGAATGTATGTTCCTGTGGGTGTTTGTGTGTGGTGAGTGAGGTGCATGCCTCTCACTGGAGCACGTAATTACTACTTGGTGATAAAAAAAAAAAAGAGGAGAAGGGGGCATTATGGAATACCTGTGGTGTGAGTTGCCATCACTACCTGGGTTTACTGAATGACCATAGGTGGACATGATTAATTACACAGCTGTGCCTTTAGGAATACACAGGTATGCACATCGACACAAACGCAGAGGTCCAGAAAGGTAAAAATGTACATCCTTAAAAGTTTAGTTTATAAAGCGTACTGTAAATGATAGAGAAAAATGTTATATATGTAGTGGAATAAAAAAAAAAAAAAAAAAAAAAATTTGCTTCACAATTTTAAAATCAAAATAGTTAATAAAATCTTCTTTTTTTTTTATTCAAAACATTTTTGTCATTTTATTGTTTTTATCCATCTTTTTACTTGTCTTCTTGGGCATTATAGCAGCATAATGATGGTCTGGCTTCTGTGCTGTTTTTCCTAATTGAAATGAAGAAAAATGATGTGCAAAAAAAGTTTTGTACATGTCGCAATTTAAATAGAATCGGCCCAGAAAATTTTTCAGTTTTTCCTAGCTTATAGAAGAATGAAATTACTTGGGAAATCTGCACCTTTTGTTACTGAAGTGTAATGATTATGAACTGAAAATCTGTTTCAATCAAGAATCGATTCTGAATCGAATCGTCACCCCAAAAATCAGAATCGAATTGAATTGGGAGTTATTGTTAGATTCACATCCCTGTATGTAATAAGTAGGCCTTGACCACATCCAGAAACTCTCCAACTCTCCCAGTATCAGAATTCTGCCCCCTGTCAGGTAAAGCCTCAGAGTTGTCATCACCAACGTGTGTTGCCTCAAGTCGATGATTTCCAACAGAAGCATCACTTTTGCTATTACTTGATGACCAATCATCATTCTGAGACGATTAGTCAGAGATTGTTAATTACTGATAAAGTACTTTATCAACAGTGGAAAAAACACTGTGATATGCTTTCTGTATTCCATCCTGCATCACCTATGCACGCTCCGTGATAGGCTTCCTGTGTTTCTAGCTTTAAGACTTTTTTTGTGGCCTGGTGCTTGTTGCCATTTTTTCAACTTTGGCAACATAAGGGTTAATATACTTTGTAATTTAAACAGTAAAATCTGAAAATGCTAGGAAATTAAATGCAACGGTGTCTGTGTAAAATATCACGCTGCCTCACACGTGCAGCAAAGACCAATCACCAAGTCACCTCCATTCCTTCCCCAAATCGGCCAAAACAAATCAACAAAAAATTGAATAAATAAAAACAATGTTTATGCACATTTTCACGCTATGAAAACATCTTTTCTGTCATGCTCTGCTGAATCATTTACCAAAATTGAGGTGGAAAGAATATATGAGCACACATTCTGGCTTTTACGTAATGCCAGGAGCCAGTCAGTTGGAACCACAGGATGCACACAGGGAAGCAGAGAAAACAAACACTGAATGATGCCCTTTCTGCATACTTGATGCTTTTCCCAGCCACAAATACCTAAGTTAGCTTGAGATGCAGCAGAACACATTAACCCCAGAACAACCCGCTATTCTCCCTTATAAAGGTTTGAATGCTTTTGGTTTTAGGTGCTGTGTGTGTGTGTGTGTGTGTGTGTGTGTGTGTGTGTACACATGCTTCTTTTTACATGTAAGCATGCTATGAAGTTTAATTTTGCAGAGAGTATTTCTGCCAGCGGGTTAACCTTACGGTTGTGAACTGCCAGATCTTATGGAAATGATCTGCAGATGATGATTTTGCCAGGGTCAGCCATGGTTTGGGGAAAAATTGAAGCAGATGAGAAAATAAATTCCATAGCTACCACTTGATTTAACATTGTCTCTTCCAGATGTCCGTTCCAGCAATACAAGCAAATAAATAAATAAATAAAAACAAAACCTACTGGTTGTGGTTACAAGAAGGAACATTGTTGGAGTTTACCCATCTTCCGATGCAAGTTCTCTTCTTCCCATTTGGTATGTCCTCACAGCTAGGCTAGTCTGTACTATGAAGCAAGAAGTCTCAAGTAAAAGTAAAAATACTTCGGTTACCTCTCATGAGTAGACATTTTGGATAGAATTACTTATAATAATAACAATAATAATAATAATATGAATACTACTACTAATAATAATAATAATAATAATATAATTGCTTTCAGCTAACTTTTTTACTTATATGTACTTTTTACTTTTAGATTTTAAAAATTTCCTTGTTCGTTTCAGCTCGTATCTATTTCAGTCATCCTTAATCCTTAATCCCCCCCATGGACACCCTAATGGTTTGTACTTGATGTAAACTCCCCATCCATGGCACCTGCACATGACACAAATCCCATCACAGTCCAGAAAGGTCAAAGCAGACATATGTTTCCTAGTGGAAAGATGCCTGTGGCAGAGACTGATGAGAACGTTTGGCATCCCACATTTTTTTTAACATTAACATTTAAATAAAAAATTATAGTAATCATGGTCTTTAGAACAATGGGCTTTTTGTAGAGAAAGGGAGTGTGTGTGTGTGTGTGTGTGTGCGTGCATGTTAAAACTACTTTAAGTGTGTTTAAAACCTGTACTTTTACACTATTACTTAAGCTAATTGATGCTCAACTTTTATAGAAGCCTTTTCATGATACTTTGACCTGAGTAATGAATGTAAATACTGTTGATGCCTCTGTATGCTGCACCTGTGCTGGAGGAAAAATGTTAAACACACCACACATCTCATGTAAAATACAGCCATGTGGAAATGAAAACAGGGGATTTTGGAGTTTGTTAATATGAAGAATTCAGGTGTACCTTAAGACAATGGCAAGAAGAAAACACATCAACAAAATGTTGCGCAGAAACCTGAGAGGTTATACGGCAAACAATTGTTTTAAAGTGAGAAAGAATATTCTTAAAGATAAAAATATACATTAGAAGTGGACATCCCTGCAAGATCACAACAAGGTTAGACTGTGCAATGCTCAGAGAAACTGTAAAATTCCAAAGAGCTGCACCTCATACTCTGCAGGCTTTAGTTAACAAGTTAAATGTTAAAGTTCATGACAGTATAGTTTAAAAAAAACTTGTTTGGAAAGAAGTATGGCTTGTTTGGAAGGGTTGCCAGGAGAACGTCTCCTCTCTTTTAACAGAACATGTCAGTACAGTTTAAGTTTCCAAAGATGTAACAAATATATAAAAATCTATTAGTTTTCTGAATCAGTTTTCTTTACTAAGACTAGACCAAAGAGGAAGTGTTAGACCATAATGCAGAGCACCATGTACAGCAACAATCAGCACCATGTCAGCAAGTCATCGAGTCAGCTATGAGTTTGTCTGTATACAAAAGTAGTCTAGAGTAAAATACCAGGCAATGTTTCAGACAAATAAAGGTAAGCCAAAATCAGGTCCTGCGTCACTACAGTGACCCCAAGCAGTGACTCTTAAACAGAATGGCTGGAAAAAAAAGAGAAAAAGAAAGAATCAAAGCATTGTAGTGGCCCAGAGCTCTTAATTCAGACTTCAACGTTAATGAAAAACTGTTGTGGGACCTATCAAGAGCTTTGCATAAACGAATGCTACAAAACTCAAGTTGAAGTAATGCAGGACAGAAGAATGGGTAAAAATATAATGAAGTGAGAAATAAAGAACTATTACTTCAAGTTATTAAAGCTAAGTTTGGTTCTACAATACATCATTTGTCACAAAAGACTCCTGATTTCTGTTTTTTACTTAGTTCATGTTACGCAAGAACAAAACCTACAACTTTATTTCATGACCTTGTGGGGATCAGATGACATCACAACCTCAGATGTCAAACCTTAGAAAGTAAATCCTCTCACAGTTCCATGTTTCTGATCATGGCTATGACACATCTTGGCCTTCACCTTTTGGAAAAACTTCACCAGCTGATAAAAGCATTTGATATTCCTTAGAGTTTAAAATATTAACACAATGCTGTTTAAGCATTTTTTCTAAAACTAGGATTCTGTAAAAATTTTCTACAATAATGAATAACTATTTAGAGAATCTGATAGTTAGGCAGATTTCAAAAGAAACCTGTGTCCCAGTTCTTTCCTTGTCTAAATAAAAACATTTTAGACTGATAAAATCTTTTTGTTGTTACTGAAGTTCTGTTGCAGGCGGAGGCAGAACAAAGTGAACGTGCAAACTGATAGATGTGTGCATGCATGCTGAGACATATCTGCATGTTTGAAACCGAATACTGATTAAGTCACCCAGACCCCTGAATAAACCTGACACAAGAACAAGCTACCGGAAGTGCCCGTGTTATGGCAAACATGCAGGGCAAAGCATGCCTAGACTACTGCCTTACAGGGAGAAGGCCACGGAGTTCAGCAGAGAGGACACATGCAGCAGTTCAAAGAGACAGCACAGACTCACACTGCCTTGATATAATCAGTCAAGCGTGCATGCGCCGTCCAACCATCCAATAAGCAGCTGTTGAGGTACGCATACAAGTGTGTTGACTTTGTGCCAGTGATTACAGCAATACTGCACTTTAGAGTCAATGGTCACATCTGCACATGATGACAAATACCTATGTGAGAGCTGAACAAATCCTGCGCATATGGGATCTCAGTTATCTTTAGCCCCCCAGTTTAAAGGTGGAGTATGCAAGATTTTCAATATTTTCAAAATAAATTAACTTAAAAAAATAACTACAATCATAATTAGATAGTTTTTTTTTAAAACATGTAGGTTCCAGTCTGTCCATATTTGATGTGTAATTAAATTACAAGTTTAATTAATGACAAAGACCCTTCTTAAATGTTTGCCTACCAGAAAAAAAAAAGTGCTTTTTGTCATTTGTCATTAATTAAACTTGTAATTTAATATTACACATCAAATATGGACAGACTGGAACCTACATGTTTTAAAAAACTATCTAATTATGATTGTAGTTATTTTATTAGTTAATTTATTTTAAAAATATTGAAAATCTTACATACTCAACCTTTAAAGTATGCAATCATTAGACCGAAACATCTACATGCATGGTGAGAAACACTTAACACACTTTGTGGGCCCTCTCACAAACAATGAATGAATAAAAATCTAAATACAAAAAGAAACAGCTTGCTATGTTTCATTTTAAATGGCAGTAAAAAAAATTTATGATTAGAGTATAAATGTATGCAAATGAGTTATAGAACAGTATAAGTACTGAGCAACAACAACAAGTCTTAAAGGACATAAGAAAAGAAAAAAAAAAAAAAAAAAAAAAAGGAACATAGGTACAGTGCATCAGAATAGTTTAACATTTGATTGTTTCCTCTTGTCCGCTGCAAAATGAATCTTTAAAACAGAGTAAAGGTAAAGAGCAGCATCTTTATGAGAAATGCAGATTCAGATGGAACACTGTGATGCTTGAAAAATCAGTGCAAGCTTTACAGTTAACTATATACATTGTGCTGCTGTTTTCTTAGTCTATCAATCCTTCGCTGTTTAGTTCTTAAATCAGATGGATGAAGTGATGAGTCAAGACCACAGTTTATCCCCGTGACTAATCGTGATCCAACTTACTTCCACTCTTTCCATCATTGTTTCCAAATACGCCACAAAATCCCATGAGACGGCCGGGGGAGTCGAGAACACTGTTGCATAATACGGTTGATTGCAAAATGAAAAAAATATTGCACTGTGTGATTTAAACTGACAATTTAACATTTTGTAGATAAAGACAAAAATGTGAAGCAAATTCAACTGACAATTATTGGGAACTGGAAGAAATGATCTGCTGGAGAAGTTTTTACTTTGTGACTTAGACTCTTGATAATCTGCAGGGTGTTCTCCATTAATGTGAATGTTAAATAAGCCGCTGCTTTGAGCTAATAGGCCAAGCATGACCACCTCTATCATTCTGCAATACGAATTAAAAGCCCAGACCAAATGTTCTCACACAGAGAAGTAAAATAAAGGAAAATTATCTAACAGTTTTAAAGGATTTCCAAATCCCTAAAAAATGTCTTGTGAAAAATCCGATTTTCCCTAAGACACCATTGTTCCCTTTTGGTTATTGCTGGATGATGTCATGGACACAACAGAATTATAGCAACAGAGAATAACTGTGTTAGCCCAAGGAAAATGTGGATTCCTCTGACAAACTATGGAAGAATGATAAGGAATTTGGCTCCACATTTACGTCTCGCTTCGTAGGGGAGACTAACTTGTTCCATCGTAAATGCTCAACTGAGTTTGTATTTCCTACAACAAAAGCACATTCATCCCAAAGACATCAGGAAATAAACAAAAGGAAAGAGTCTGAGACAATAGAAAGGACGTAGAGACAAAATCTTCTACTTCAGAACAATCAGCAAAAACTCTCAATTACATTTACTTCCCGTTAGTCATTGTCTTTGCATGGAAATCGCAGTTGAGGTGGAAGAATGCAGCAGCTACTTTACTGTAATTCCACTTATATAAACAACCATGGACCAAAACTTTTTCCAAGCATAAAAGTACAGTGGATGACTAAGTTTCCAAATATTGTTTACATGACAAATGAAAACTTTTCTTATTTGTGAAGTGCACATATTTTAGATCCCATGTGTTTTGTTTTTTTTAGTACACTTCAGCTGCCATGAATATCACTTCAATAAGTCATTCTTCCTCCTGCTGACTCTTTACTCGATATGACTCGCATGACTCCATAAATGGCCTTGTTCTTCCCCTGAATACAGCTAATCCTAAATTACTAAAGAACCACACAGGGTCACAATGGAAGTGCAAGTACTTCAATCCCAAATCATGTTTAGTCATTTGGATTAAATGCTATTAAATAACCAAAGTTAAATCAGGTCCTTGAAGGTGGACAGACATTCTTTAGTTCAGCCGTTTTTCTAAGTTCACAGTAAATCTCACTGTGTGAGAGATGTCTAATCATTTTTTCATGCCATAAGGTTGGATCGACAAAAATGTTAAGGTGATGATACCTACTCAATTAAAGAACTGTAACTATAAAGAGTTATTTTAGATTTTGGGTTTCATGATGATTTAAGGCAGGTTTTAGGAGGTAAAATACAGAACAATTCATTTTAGAGTTCACTAGTTTTCT
Organism: Telmatherina bonti; assembly: GCF_933228915.1. NCBI lineage: Eukaryota > Metazoa > Chordata > Actinopteri > Atheriniformes > Telmatherinidae > Telmatherina > Telmatherina bonti. The sequence goes on from NC_136626.1 coordinate 15,658,043, forward strand.
ACTACTTAGAAGATATTATCTTGTTTTGGTTTTTTTTTTTGTTTTTCCATTGATCATATTTGTTCTGGGAAGTGGAGAATCATACAGTACATACCTGGCTTTAAGTTACATTAATCAAGTCAACATTCACCAAGAAAATTAAGCTTAGGAGTTTGTGGAAATGCATTATAGGCAAGAAAATAACTGCTAAAAGCACCTCAAGACTGAGTAAAGTGCTGTGCTGAAGTATAGAACAAGGCTTTTTGTTATCAATGTATGAAGAATTTTTAAAGTTGAGTTAGAAATTCAGATTTTAAACTCAGGTTAAAGTTTTCTGTGGTGTTGAAAAACTGATTTAATTCTGAGAACAGTCTCAGTCCTGTTCATCCATTAAAAATCATATCTTAAAAACGCATTGACTGTTAATTAATATGAAATTACAATATGTTAGCCCAAATGTATTATGACACAAAATATTCAAGCTTCTCAAATTAATTCAGTAAAACAAAGACACAATAAAACTACTAAAACACTGGATATCTCGAACTTGATATGATCCAGAAATCTTTCTTCGTGACTCTGTTAGATGAAACCACATACAACACTGAGTCATCATCCTCATGTGGCTCCAGAGCCTTACAAGTTCAAACTACACAGTTGTGTGTCTCCCAGTCAGGCTGACTAACGACAAGCAGGTGAAAGCCAAGAGCTCTGCAACATTCCTGAGGAGGCTTTGATGCCACAGCTCTCTGACAAGAACATTTCGGTGGGTTGAGTGTATGACATTTCATCTATTTGCATCCTTAATGTGGTCAGCCTGTTGACAAGCACAGTGTCACAGAAATCAGGTGAGGGGTGGGATTTTAAAGATCATATATAGAACATATGATGCAACATAAACTAATTCAAAAGGTCATTTTCTCTTTTTAATGAGGACACATAAGGGTGTGTACACATAACAATGGCAGGCATTCATCTCTCAGTGTATTATTAAGAATGTATTTCAAACCAATATTCGTACAAATGGTGCCATTTCTGAATATATTTTAACAAGCACTGCTCTTGGCAATACTTGTTTATATGGGTGACAAATTACACACAGCTAAAGGATCTAACTAGTTTTAGAAGTTTTACCTTCATGATTCCACATGTAGGGACATAAAGTGACCAGACAGCAAAAACTTAGAGACGGAAGTGACCCTGAAAGAGCCTTAAACTGCACTTTGATTTTTGATGAAGAAATATATAATTTAATTAAAGTAAACTTGAACAAGAACAGTTTATGCCTAACCTAACCATTCTTTTGTTTTTAACAAAACTAGTCAAACTGCTATTAAACTAGTAAGACACAAATTTCTAGTTTGTTTGGTTTGTTTTTTTTACTGGGCACAAATGTAGTACTAAACAAGTACCAAAGATACACCTTTAATTTGCATTAATAATTACGACCTGGTTTAAACTCTTAAATCAGTCTACTCAAGTCATTATCTGGTATCCACTAACAGCAAGCGATCAGTGTCATGGTTGGGCCGACCTGGTGCTGATGAATGCACAATGAATAAAATCATTTGGCAAAGACTCAACTGTAATATTTAGAGTCAATAAAGTTCATAGTAGAGTTTAAATAGAGCTAAAGCAGATCTATTATAGTTATCTTGTTTTATTACACATCATATTTCCTCTGCTGTGTAGTCATGTGCTGCAACTCCGTCTTGTCTTGCTTTACGTTTTAAAAGAGCCAGAAAGAACTGAGTTTGAGTCTACAATGTGAAATTGTCTATTTAATAGTATTTTATGGTTACTGCAATTTTCCCATTTTTCTGTTCAGCCTACATAATTCCCAGTGAGACCTTGTGAAGCGCTACAAAATGTCACAGAAGACTTCCAATAATGTTATAAAAAGATCAACAATAAAAATGATCAATAGTCATACATCAACAGCGCCTCAGATTGATTTGTCTGGAGGGCTGTGAGACTAACAAGCATCTGAAAAATGATTATATTCTATTTCCAAATGGTAGACACATCAGAGACAAACAAGTCTTTTAAATTTAATGACATTTCCTTATTTATTTATTTTTCTGTCAATGTTGAATATGATCATATAAAAGGAGACATGCTGTCAGAGGATTGGAATGTGAAATGGAGCACAGTGGGAATGTCTTTCAGTTCCCAGTGTGTGTGTGTCTGTGTGTTGCTTGTCAGGTCTGGCATGGGACAGGTGTGCTTCTTGGGAAAGAACTACCCCTGTTATTGCCCTTTTATTACAGCCTCATGCTCAGCCAATCACATTCAAACACTGGTAAACAGGTAGAAGGGAACAACCATCAATCACTCTGTGTGCACTGAAGCCCGACTGCCAGTTTTACACACACACACACCCACACCCACACACTCAATCACAACATTGAAAAAAAAAAAAAGAAAGAAACACACACACATACACAAAGCACAGAGTGTATTTTTGGAGGACAATCCTCTTTTCCAAGCATGTTTCTGTCATTATCATTCCTGAAGTAGCTCATGTTTGAAGTCAGCAGGCATAGAACAGCACAGCGCTCACTGTGCACAGAGAAAGATGGCTGTGCAGAGATGATGGGGAAAGCAGGTGCTATGATTGGGGCTACTCTGATGCCAGAAAGTGAGCAAAAAGACTGAGGGGAGTAGTGAGGAGGGGGCAGAAACAACAACAGTGAAAGTTTCCTGACCCCATTTTACTGATTATAGACCCCAACTCTGTATGATTAGCTTTCATCCCCACCTCTGTTTGCTGTCTGGCAGTTTAGTGTACCTTGCCCATGACCTGGGTATCCATCTGTCTGAAGAGAAAGGAAGCTGGACTGTTGTCCTACAAAGACAAAAATGTCCCATAGATGTCAATGTATTGACATCTAATGCTCTCCTTCGCTCAAACTTCAAATGAGTTGATGCTAACCACTTAAAAAGAGATTCCAAATTGTGGGTCATTGTAACTTGGTTGTGTTTTTTTTTTATTGTTTCTGCTATTGATTGTGAGATTAAAACAATGCTAGAGTCACCAACATAATAAATTCAAACACTATAAAGCAGAAAACTGATTCACTGTGAATGTGTATCAGGTCATTAAGGCCCAGAAAGATAGTTTGTAAACTATGTTTAAATTCAGTCATAACCCTAAACTTGACACTTATTGAATTAGTTTATAAAACTCCAAACAATTCCTTTACTTAGTGTCAAATATTACTGTTTCGTTGAAGCACGTGGCATTCCTGAGATATGTGTCCTTTGGCATTAGTGTCCTGATGCTTTCCACCACACATCATCATGTTTACTTACCAGGAAGTGTGGGGTTGGGGATTACCGTAGCAGTTAGGTGGGATAATCTGGCACAGTAGCTAATGATGAGACAATGCACCTTCTCATTGTTTACCATGCTGACATGTGACAAAAATAGGATGTATTCCACATACTTGTGATACTGCACAGACCTGACAAAATGACAGCAGATTCAGGGAGGCTACGAGCCCATCTTTGGGTTTCTTGTCTAGCATGACTTGCTTTCAAGTGTTATCAGCTACAAATGTTAGCATGATGCATCGAGGATTATCACCAGTCATTTATTATTTTATATGTATACTGTATGTATAGACTGAGTGTGCATACAAAGGAAACAGGAAATATTCAGTAAACCTAATGATATAAACTCAAATGCATTGTTTGGACTGCTTACTTGATGGTTTAATAGAGATAAAGCAAAAGAAAAAAACAAAAAAATGATTTTAGGAATCAAAGCGAAGAATAGTTTCTCTTTAGTATGAGCTCATGAGTTTCAGCAAGATTATTTGGTTCTGTTTACCAAACTCCCAGACGTCTAATCATGCGTGGGTACAACAGAGGAGCAGACTAAAGAGGTGGACGCGGATATTTAGTCTGGTCTGTGAACAGAGGAAGTGTCTTCTAGCAGATACGGGGCTGATGTCATCTTCTTCATAGACAACAGGCTGGAGAAACGATCAATGAAAGGCAAACTCAGACTGATGTGAGATGAAGGAAAAAGGAGAATGATGTAAGCAGTTGGCTCTTTCAGGAGTTCAGAGGGCAAAGACTGTTGATGACCTCAATTAAAATGTACATGGCAGAAGAGGCGCTATATAAAGTGCATGACAGCATACACAGAACATGCCGAGAGAGGGTGTGAGTGTTTGAGAGACAGAGAAGGCATATGAGTAGGTCGGTCAGGGACGTAATGCATGGAGTCAGTTCAGAATAGAGATAAGCATGAGAAGAAAGCTTTAATCTTCAATGCAATGTAGACATGAATGAATGAACGAACGAATGCTAATAGCAACATAGCAGTTTGATGATTCAATTAAACAAGATGAACAAAAGAAAAGATGCAAAACGCCTGGGTGACACGCTGTGAAGTTCAGACATAAATCTCTGATGAAAAGGGAATTATTAGTCTTTCTCACTGATTCACAGCAGTTAATGGAGGTTACACTCATCAGCATCTCTGTAAACAGTAAGATCGTTCTTAAACTTCAATACAAGAAACAACCAAAGATCCAGCAAAACAGTGTTAACTCTCCATTTATTATAACTGCAAAGATCATAGAAGCACAAAAGTTATTCCGTTTCTACGTATCTCTTCTCACAGTGCACAGTGGACTTGCTAAGTGAATACCGGCTGCGAGGGCAAAGGCATATTGGGGGTTTTAATTATGATGTGATGAAAAGGAATCTGGCATGACAACTCAGCAGAGGCCTGAAACAAGAACACTGGAGTTGAAATGGATGTTTGGAGATTAGCTGTATGTTGATAACACCCTCTAAAAACTCAATGTGATTTCAGATCTCGGCTACACAATTGAATCTGAACTGAGCTACACTATATTGCTCCAAATGTGGCAATAAAATTTACTGCTTATCTTTGAAATACAAGTAAAAACTAAATTTAAGAACACTTAGATATTTAGCTCTGTTCAGAAGAATGACGCACAGTTTAAGAGCATATGTAGTGTAATGGCTGTAGTTTCACTTTGTCTAGAGAAGACACATCATTGCCTCTTGAGGGCCATGTAGACAAAGGGGTGTTACTGGAATCAAGAAGCAGAGAAACCACAGCAAACAAATCTAAAATCTCTGTAACGTGTCAGACACTCAAGCAAGTTGCTTGGTTAATCCATCAGCTGTCAGAAGCATCAATGTTGCATTCAAAATGTGTCCAAGCGTGAAGGATACAGTCATATATCTGTCATGGAACAACACCTGTTTTATTCAGTAAAACACTGCCCTGATGTGGGATAAAGTTCCTTTAACATCAAAAAGAAATGTTTTCAGTCTTATTTTTTATTTGCTTTTGGGCAGTAATTAATCCAATGTTGTGAAACAATTACAGTAAATACTGATTTTTAGACTAAAAAAAAATAAATTTAAGTTTCACCCCATTTACAAACTATTCATGTCTGATATTTGTCCGCTCTATTGCTGTGTTATGTTGCATATTATCCACAGGACTAAAACTGTAGTGTGTGTTATGTGATCAGGGTTAATGAGGCAGATGAAGTCAGCAGCAGTGGATCTGTATTCGTGTTGCTTCTGGGCAGACTGGTGAAAACCTCTGTGCCAGTTAACTGATAAATGTCTACTCTGGCTTATAGTGTAGCAGCATGTAAATTACAAACACATCTGTACACAACGTAGCAGCAACAACGGCTGACCTGAAATAAGGTCAGTCAATAGTATCTGACAGCAGAGCAGCGATGAGAATAAGAGCGCTGAGAACCACACAGTCTGTTATGGCTGAACAATAAATGCAGCTTTCAGCCAAAAGGAAACAGACTGCAGCACATTGTGACACATCAACCTGTGTGTGTCTGGAAGGGATGTCTTTGTGTACAGTTTTGTATTTTAAGTAAAAAGAGCTTGTTGTCCTTGGAAGCAGTTTCTTGACATGCTTCTTATTAAACATGTATTTGTCTGATTCTCAGTCTATTTGTCTATTATGTCTGTTGGCTCCTGTGAAAACATCTGGATGGATTTGTGCCACCGACATCCAATGAACACGTGAAGGAAAGTAATTCTGGACTGTAGCACGGGACATTTACAGTACTTTCCTTCAGACTGCTTATGTGAGGATTGTTTGTGTGGTCTATGCCAGAGATGTCTAAAGTATAATACTATAACTGATACAACTGTATCCTCTACAATCTACTATTCAGAATTTCAAGTTGTATGCGTGTTGTCTACACGATCACATTAGTTTCAACATGGTCATCTGCATATAAATAGGCCAAGACGTAATGTTCAAGGAAAATATCATTTTGCAGACAGGTCATTCTGAATATCAAATAAGGGGCAAAAGATGCTGACGCTGCACCAAAACAACAATTAATGCAAATCTGTTTTGTCACTCTTCACTGTACTTCTGCCACAGGGATTTATGTCATATGTTTGGAGCTACAACTCTTATGATCACATTGGGCTCTAGGGTGTGTAAAGCAAGGCGGATGGAAATAGATAGCACAAGGAAACTTAACACTAGATGCAACCATCTTCACAGTATTCACTTTATTTCATGACACTAGAAAGAAAGTCTTTTTTTTTTGTTGGTCCAACCAAAAATGGGTCTCTATGGAACAGATACCATACAAAATCGACCACACCAAGATATTGCAATTGAGAGTTGAGTCACTGATGTTTGTGTGACCTTTACTAGACTCAAACAGACCAAGGCACACCACAAAAGTTCCAAAGTTTCATATTTTTAGTTTCTTTTTGTAAGAACATAAAAATGCAGCCAAATAACCAGTAAAGCTGCTCTCATTCACATAATGTTGTATTGCTTTGCCACATGGCCAAGCATGTTGGAAACTGTGACCAATAAGCACCCAATTAAGACTACATGGCCAATTTATTCAAATAAAATGTTGATTGCATAACTACAGTTATTTGAGTAGTGACAATATTACCATTTGAGTGATTCACAAGCAATAAAATCTGTTGAATGTTTTCTCACACAGGCCACATTGCTGCACTGTCAGGTCTACTTTGGTAGATAACTATTTCTCTCCCATGCATGAATACTTGGAAAAAGCCATTGGTCCAATTAAATGGCCATATCAAACTCTACCTGAAACCTAAATGTTCATGCAGCCTTACTGGCTGAAGAATATAATTGTGCCCAGGAAGCTCCTGGTGTTATTATTCTATCTGGGATGCATTCATGGGTGGTTATTCATCATTAATGTAAGAGATCATAATGTCCTGTAAATATCCTGTTTTCCTACACTTAGGAACATAAGTCACTTCCCCTCTTAGCACAATTATAGTGCTATTTTAGAGCAGCTTCTTGTTGAATTAAAGTCTCACCGTCAGTTTGTGCACACCGTCTCTGGCACACAAGCCCCAAAGCACGACCTGCACTCTCCTTTCTGTCACTTTGTTTGCTCATGAAGGACACATTTCCTTCCATATTGTGATAGATGATTAGAGACAAGCATTTGCAAAGAGATTTCTTGAATGTTCCATCTTCAATAAATCGATTTTGCAGCAGAGCTTAACTTTCACACTCGAGATTTACTGCAACAGATGCTGCTTTCTTCAAAATGCCTTCCCGTTAACCTCTTCTGACACATCTGCTGGTGCACAATTATTGCTACACATCCAGTACTATTATGTAATTATCTTGGCTCTGTCAAGAAAATTTTACTTGAGGATTCTGGCTGCTTCCAAAGAGGGGCATCAGTGTAATTTCAATTTATAGAACCGAATGGTTTCCATGTGCATCAACCTTTGCCGCCACTTGTACTAAAAGGGAAATGGACCCCTAATGACTGTTGAGAGGACGGTAAATTCTTCCTAATAACTGTGTTGTAATGGCCCTGGCATCTGTACCATCTCCAAAACATTACTAAAGCTGCTTGGCAATCACTCAGTCTCAACAGGGTGACAGCATGCAGACGATTGTGAATGCTTTGATAAGGTGGCACTCTGGCTTAAAATATCCTTACAAGCCCATTACAGTACTCTTGAGAGTGACTTGGCCCCAGGTTTTGTGAATCATTGCCCCTTCTAAGTAATGAATCAAACTGCTGAGTCACGAGGTCTTTTAGCTCTGAAAGTGAGTGTGATATGACTCCATATCTTTTAAGCTAGTGTGATAACACTGCCTACCGAACAATCTAACACATCACTGAGCCAAATCACAAGACACATGAAAGTAATTACAACACCCAAAAGACCATTTTTTATGGCTGATATATTTGAATATGTTGCAGGCAATAAATAAATAAACAGTATCCCAATACAACTTGGAGTTCTGTCATCTGCAAAAGTACAGTACATTGATGACTTTTGTGGGGTTTGTTACTGACGGACTAAAGAACCACAAAATGCAAACACTTAGAAGAATCACCATATTGTCAACAAGAACCAAAATTGAAAAAAAATTGTATATTTGAAAACTATTGTCACCCTGGAGAAAATTTAGGAGAAAACATTTATATAAAAATCAGTGTGATCACATTAGCTGTTGAACTTCTCAAGGGTCAGAAATAATAATTAACTCCAGGCAACAAATACGTTACAGCAACAAAAAAATGCCCAAGAGACACTTTACCACTCTGGTTAAAGCAAGTACAAGTTCCACTCAGTTGCTGCTATGTGACCTTTAGAGCTGATGATGGTAATCAAGCTTCCTGGAGTGTAAATGTCCTGTCTATTAACCAGCTGATAGGCACATCCTCCACTGGATAAAAGATTCCAGTTCAACAGTCTGCCTCCTGACCCTGGAGCCCCTGACCTGTGATCGCCTGCCAAGACTGTTCTTAGCAAAGTCCCACTCAGTGAGAAGCCGCCCCCACTGGTGTGATTTCCCCCCTGCTCTGCTTTTATTATTAACCTGATCTTGTGAAAAAATCCCAAATGGCATGCTTACATGAACAAGCATTCACATGGAAAGACTCATTCTCCTGCGCTGTGTCCTATCACACATCTGCTGAAGGCAAAACCTGTGTAATTAGCCAATCACAAGTGTGGGTGTTATCATGTGCAAGTCAAAGATAAACTCGCAAGTGTGTTTGCACGCACATGTTTGAGCTTTTCAAGTCTTTCCAATTTTCCGGAAGTCTGCTGGAGCCTCCCACTGCTCTGGGCCCCAGCGGATGACTTCTTATTGTGGGTTTGGAGCCTCAGAGCAATTAGATGAGTTTATGGTAAGCACTAAGAGGCAAAGAACCTTGTCATTCTGTCAGAGTTTATTTCCCTTTTGCTTCAAATGCTGACCTTTCTGGGCTGCCAAGTGTGGAGGAGGACCACAGCTTTGTTTAAAGAAAAAAAAAAAAAAAAAAGGTGAAACACTTTTGAACCCTGCAGTGATTCATGTCTTATACTTCCGGGAACTAAATCCTGTTGAAAAGAAGATTTAATTAAATACATGACTGTTGGAAACTTTAGTATATTTTGTCTGGCAACTTCAAGATAATAAAGCTTCTTGATGGAGATTAACAAACACCTTTTATATATATATATATATATATATATATATATATATATATATATATATATATATATATATATATATATATATATATATATATATATACTACATACATATACTTATGTATGTATGTAGTATATATATATATATATATACATACATACATACATATATATACATACATACATACATACATACATATATATATATATATATATATATATATATATATATATATATATATATATATATATATATATATATATATATATATAGTATATGTTGTTATACAGCAATATGCTTTTATTTTAGGTTTTGTTTTTTTTCTCTTTAAAAAAAAGAGCAATTGCAATAAAAATCCAGAACCCAGAGTCTCCTGCCATATTTGTTGCTTCTATCATTACAGTGTCTTTCACCAAGTGCTTCAGCAGGTTAGGTATTCATGGACTGCAAAGGGAGTCTGTATAAACACACAGCAGCTTCAAACAACATCCACAGAGGTAATACAGGATCATACAACACTGAAGTATTTGGCCACGGACTGGCACGGGAGTAAAATTCTTAAATTCTTTCCATAAGGAAGGTTAAAAACATTTTTTTAAACACCAACACAGCATTCAACACATGAATGAAAAAGAAAATCTATTGCACCCCTTCTCCTTGCAGTCTCCGGAGTATTTCCCAAGACTCTTGATGTCTTTTTTTCCAAGTGCAGTGCCAACAAAATACTTCATTTACTCCACCTCTGAGGCCTATGTATCCTCCCGAGCCCCCTCTGTGAGATTCACCTCTTCACCAAAGCATTTGCTGGAAAACTAAATAAACACAGTTACACAATGGAAATAGAGCTTATGTAACTCACACCAGCCGAGCAGTGGCCCAGTTTGATCCTTTTGTTGGTCTTGAATGGGAGTACCCCTTCCAGCCACAGACACAAGCATATATACAGACATGTTGTGCGTACAGAAGCAATCTGCTATTTAGCATGTAGAGTTTAATTTTTTTTATCTGCCAGCTTAGTGAATAATTCTTTGAAAAATAAGTGGGCAGTAGGCGGGCAGACCTCGCTGAGCTAAAAAGCAATTATGATGTTGTGGATAAACAAAAAAAAAAAAGGGAGCAAGGTGTGGTGAGGTTCCCATACATCCCATCCCATATTGTTAGAGGTTCCCAAATCACAATACACATGCAGCAGGCATGTAATAAATATGACACCATATTTATCTTATTCACAACAGACACACTGATAATGGAGACAAAACCAGTTGTGGGACAAGATAAAGTTTGTTTCATTTGGTTGTAAACACATTTCAAATGACTGTGGAGAGCTCCTGCAGGGCTACGTTATGATCACCCCATAGAGATACAATGATCCAACTGAAACCACAAGATTTAAGACTTCCTGTGGAGCGCAAAACCACCAGGTGGATGCAGTTGTGCATACTTGGTGTGTTTTGGTTCACTTTTACCATTTTCTATCTTTTTACTGACCCTTTTTCCAACTGTACACAAACACAAAGTTGTTGCAAAAGATGTAGTAGACAGGTTTCCTGCTCAGGGCCTCCAACCTCAACCTGACACTCTGAGAACCTTTTAGCACATAGTCGATACATGTTGTCTTCTCCTGACTCATCCTGACGTGGAAACTACACACTTGGTTCTTACCTCTTGTGTCTGAGAATACACACACAGTGGCACGTTTGTGTGAAATAAGACATGCATAATAATCAAAACTAGCACTCTGGTGATTTCTTGGAGATCCACAGGTGGTAATAACTGACTAAATAACAAAGGTTCAGAGCAGCCGTAAACACAATTTAGATTACAAATAGTCTCACACAGGACTCATTTACAGATTATTCTACAGCTAGAAGCAGATGTGTTAAGAGAGTAATGGATACATAATAAATACCACCCCACTCAATATTCTAAATCACCTGACCTCTGTTAACCCTTTAACCAGCAGGTGCCCGCTCCTGGGCCATTTTTATGTATTTTTTTTATTTAAAATCTTGTCCATCAAGCAGAGTAGTATTGAAAGATGGCATCAATGATATGTTATGTTATCAATTGATGCTTTTCTGATACAAGAATAATATTAACTTTTTTGTTTTTATATCCACAGTAGCTGTGATAAACTTCTTTTCTGGAACTTTAAAGCAAACAAACAAACAAAAGCAACACTTCTTTTCCACAAGACTATGTCATCATCTCCAAAAAGGCTCAGTGACAGGCCCCGCTGGTTAAGGGGTTAATAATACCTGTTCCCAGCTCAGGAAGTTTTTTTAATTTCTCTAGTGGTATAAGTGGTGATAGGAATACACCCTGAACACACCCTCTTGCTCAAAATCATGAAAGTAAAACCCATTAAAGTGCAGCTGTTGAGTATCTGACATCCTCTCATTACTTTAGCCAAGATTTGCTTAGAGTTCAGTTCAATCGGAAAGTGCTCCGCACTTGATGATTAAAACTGCAAACGGCATTAGTCAGTCTGAAAAATAAAGCAGAGAAAGACGCAGACTCAGACAGGGTGGCTCTGACATATATCACTCCCATCAAAGACTAGTGAGTGTGCAAAGAGGCAGTGAGGAGAGGAGGTTCTTCCAATTCATGCTGTCATAGACCGAAAAAACATTAAAGATAAATGAAGCATGCATCAATGATGCTGCAATAATGAATTATGAACCGTTTCTGATTAATAAATATGTCAAGAAGTACACATGCACTTCATTTAGAATAATGTGTTACATTTTATTTGGGCTTAGTCACAAGATCACTGGGAATGTGTTTACATGTGATTCATGAATTATGCTGAGAGTAGAAAAAACTTGTCTAAAGAAACTTTCAAGAGTTTTAACACCTCATATATTTAGTTACAGGCATTTAAAACAGGTTATCATATCTTCATGGCACCTGTGGTTCAACTTCCCATCATATAATCAGAAATGTAGTTACTAGTAACAATAAATTCTTCTTCTGGAAGGTCTAAATGGAATAGATAAAGAACATCAAAGGTAAAAAGGTATATTAGGTATATTAACCTAATCAGATGGTTGACAAGAAAGTCAAGCAAGGAGAAATTTTTATTTTGGTCAATATTTAACTCATAAGAACCCAGTGTGACATATATAATACACACAGTTTCTAAGACATTTGGCATCACTCTGTGGTACAAATGTTGCTCTAAATCCTGTGGAACACAACCTGATACTTGTCTTCTGCCCGTTACTGGACACCAGAAAGCAGAAGATGACACTATAAAAAAGTTTAAATATCACATTATAATAAATGGTAAATATCCCTAAAAAAATTTAGGTATGTTTTAAATTTACATTTTGTTAAAGGGACTAATGAAGACCTCATATTACAAAGAAAACGGGACTAATCTGATGATTTTATGAGTTAAAAGAAATGCTCTGTCTTTCAACTAAAGCTGAACAAAAAGAAATAAAATTACAATGTATCTGCAGATCACTTCCTCACACCTCTTTGTTCATGCAAAGTTCACCACGTTTGGACAAAAACTGCATCCCAAACCTCAATACACATAACCAATAATATCTGTTCCTATGTCAAGTCTAGACTTTGTTTGGAGATAAGATCTTTGCCATGTCAAAGACAGGCTTTTAAGGAAACACTTGAACATTGTATTCTGCTTAAATCATAGTAATGATCATAACTGATTATTCACTTTATAAATACAGCTTTGTATAAATATGCTGTGAAGAACAAAGCCAAATTTACAGACAAGTAACAAGAAGACAGCTGGACAAAAATTACCACAGGAGTGAAGTTTAAGTTGGTGCATGTTGCAGAAACATGTTGCAGGAGTGAAGTTTAAGATGGTGCATGTTGCAGAAACATGTTGCAGGAGTGAAGTTTAAGATTGGTGCATGTTGCAGAAACATGTTGCAGGAGTGAAGTTTAAGATGGTGCATGTTGCAGAAACATGTTGCAGGAGTGAAGTTTAAGATGGTGCATGTTGCATAAACATGTTGCCGGAGTGAAGTTTAAGATGGTGCATGTTGCAGAAACATGTTGCAGGAGTGAAGTTTAAGATGGTGCATGTTGCAGAAACATGTTGCCGGAGTGAAGTTTAAGATGGTGCATGTTGCAGAAACATGTTGCAGGAGTGAAGTTTAAGATGGTGCATCTTGCAGAAACATGTTGCAGGAGTGAAGTTTAAGATGGTGCATGTTGCAGAAACATGTTGCCGGAGTGAAGTTTAAGATGGTGCATGTTGCAGAATCATGTTGCCGGAGTGAAGTTTAAGATGGTGCATGTTGCTGAAACATGTTGCAGGAGTGAATTTTAAGTTGGCATGTTGCAGAAACATGTTGTTGGAGTGAAGTTTAAGATGGTGCATGTTGCAGAAACATGTTGCAGGAGCGAAGTTTAAGATGGTGCATGTTGCAGAAACATGTTGCCGGAGTGAAGTTTAAGATGGTGCATGTTGCAGAAACATGTTGCCGGAGTGAAGTTTAAGATGGTGCATGTTGCAGAAACATGTTGCAGGAGTGAAGTTTAAGTTGGCATGTTGCAGAAACATGTTGCAGGAGTGAAGTTTAAGATGGTGCATGTTGCAGAAACATGTTGCCGGAGTGAAGTTTAAGATGGTGCATGTTGCAGAAACATGTTGCAGGAGTGAAGTTTAAGTTGGCATATTGCAGAAACATGTTGCAGGAGTGAAGTTTAAGATGGTGCATGTTGCAGAAACATGTTGCAGGAGTGAAGTTTAAGTTGGCATGTTGCATAAACATGTTGCCGGAGTGAATTTTAAGATGGTGCATGTTGCAGAAACATGTTGCCGGAGTGAAGTTTAAGATGGTGCATGTTGCAGAAACATGTTGCCGGAGTGAAGTTTAAGATGGTGCATGTTGCAGAAACATGTTGCAGGAGTGAAGTTTAAGATGGTGCATGTTGCAGAAACATGTTGCCGGAGTGAAGTTTAAGATGGTGCATGTTGCAGAAACATGTTGCAGGAGTGAAGTTTAAGATGGTGCATGTTGCAGAAACATGTTGCAGGAATGAATTTTAAGTTGGCATGTTGCAGAAACATGTTGCAGGAGTGAAGTTTAAGATGGTGCATGTTGCAGAAACATGTTGCAGGAGCGAAGTTTAAGATGGTGCATGTTGCAGAAACATGTTGCAGGAGTGAAGTTTAAGATGGTGCATGTTGCAGAAACATGTTGCCGGAGTGAAGTTTAAGATGGTGCATGTTGCAGAAACATGTTGCAGGAGTGAAGTTTAAGATGGTGCATGTTGCAGAAACATGTTGCTGTCTGAAATATCCTTTTGAAAGCATATATGTTCTGAGAATGAAGAAAATGGAAAACACTGTATTTGTCTAGGCAGGGATTCTGAGGCTCCATTAGCTTATCCTCCCAAAGTGCTATCCAACAAGGAAACATGAAATTGACTTGATTATTTCCACGATAAATGATTAGAAGAACGAGGGTGAAATGCAGATATGTCTGAAGGTGAACATACTTTCTATGAGAGGACTAGACAATCTCATGAGTATTAAATTGAGTCAGCTCAGTATTAGGGCTTCCTTTTCATGTTGCCTAAAGCTAGTTAACTGGTTAAAGCTTTATGAAATAGCATCTGTACTTAAAGATATGTGTAATGTGTCGTAATGTGTTGAAATTACAACAGTGTGTCAAATAAATATAAATCCACTGTCCCAAAAACATGAGCGTTGAAGAGTTTATAGTTAGTTTTTTGCCTGTTAGGTTTTAAGGTGGAAAATAAACAACGCAAGTGGAAGTCACATGGACCGTTTAAGTTACAGAAGAAATATGAGTTGTTGTTTTTTTTTTAAACTAGCCAAAAGGTTTTAACAATAACTTCCATCTTGACTTTCCTTGTTTAAGTCATTATAAAATAATTGGTTGTGCTCAGTATTTCATCACTTACTTCATTCTTGACGTCGTGCCAGGTTGCCAGAAGCACTGCATTGTTTCACACAGAAACGGTGTGCCAAAACCAAAACAGTTTCAACTGTGTTCTTTCAACATGGCTCTGAGCCCGCCTTTCACAACATGTATGCAAACTCGCTGCCTGATCGTGTAAAGAATCTGATTATTTCAGCTAGCATGAGCTCACTGGTGGAAGGCCATTAAGTAGGCTGATGGGAGCTTCCTCGTTCTGTCAGTGTAAATGGCTACCTGGGGGAGAAAACATTCACATTACCCACCTGGGGATAATTAATAAGATAGCATTGTAGATGAATTTTGACAAACTTGCACCTGCAGGCCTACTCCAGAGGGGTGACATACTTCAGCTTTTCGAATGAATCTACATAAATGGCCGACCTTATCAAAAACCAAAATTTTCTAGACTTCAGGGCCGCAGGCATACCAGATCTCTACCACAGAAAAAAAAATATTTTTTTACCATTAGAAGTTGCAGCTGAATCCCATCAAGAGGCCTAAAGATAAAACTGAAGGCTGAAAAGCCTAATGTTGCTCCGTGGAAGGAGATAAAGCTGGACATTAAACTACAGCTGACAGCTAAACTGACAGGCAGAACTGACGGCAATGGCCTTCAGAGAGATAAAACTATTCCCTCTGGCTTATGCTCCTCAGCAGTCAATGAAGCTGATGTTGATAGTTTGTACCGCTGAGGGTGTGTGTTGTTTTGCAAAGTGAAAACAGGAGGAGTGAGTGTCATTGATCCAAGCGCGACGAAGTGAGAGAAAGATTACAGCATCTCATATAGTTTTGACTGATGTCTGCTGTTAACAGATTGAAGCAAAACACGGCAGAGGCAAATATGCTTTTATAATCAAACATTTACTTGGGTTGAATGGACGTGCACTTAGCTGTTATAACATGACAACGGTTGACTACGTAAAAGAACACATTACATTATCTAACTTGACACTGACTGATCCTTTGCGAGTTCTGTGAACGCAGCTGCAACATGCATGTAATACGAACATCACTCTCAGCTGCAAAAGGCAAATAATGTTCCAGCTGCTTTGCGCTGATTGCACTACTTATTCATGTCAAACAAAGAGATTGAAGCATTTCTGCAAAATCTCGATTCACGTTCAGTAGCACCTAAATAACATTTAACTATTTATGTATATTTACATATTTTATCAGTCTCTTGTCAGGTCAACTGGCTACTTGTCTTTTGAGAGATCTAATTATAGTACAGGAGACTAAAACTAGAAAGCTAGGCAAAAATATGAACTAAATTGGAGTTTTTCAGCTTGCATGTGTAAAAGGGCTTTTGTCTCTAATTGTGCAGAAGACTTTCTGACCTTAGCGAGACTTTTCTCAGCACCACCATGCTGGGACTACTTCCTGTGTCTTCCACTGCTGTCTCACATACCAAGCCAGACATTCACACACCCACGGTGATGGCTGAGCGTGACCAGGTCATCCTGTGAGGCTGAGAGGAGTTCCTGTTCACAAGTCTCCAGCAGCTCACTCACAGGCTGATGCACTGTACTAGGTTGGGGGGTTGTGGTGGGTGAACCTGGGGTCGAAAACGGGCAGGGCGCAAGGTGATGGCATGGTAGGCCGGAAGGCTGTCTAGTCTCTTTGTGCGTTTCTGTCTTTACACAATACACACAAGGGGTAAAGCTGTGGCATGTGTGGGCTGACCTTGACAGAACACACGGCAATTAGGCTACTGATGATTTTTACTACAGTATTATATAAGAGAAAAAAAATAGCATCCTATTTAAATTCTAAGAATTATGAACCAGAACAAAATAAAAATAAATAAATCAACTGGTCCTCCAATCTTAAGGTAAGGCACAAACATCTTCAAATGATAAAGAATACATTAAATATTGTTAATATTGTTATATCATTTATCACTGTATCATTATTCATTATGGCAATACATTATAAATATGTAATGGCGATACATTATATATATATATATATATATATATATATATATATATATATATATATATATATATATATATATATATATACGTATATATATGTATATATATGTATATATATATATAAATATATATATATATATATATATATATATATATATATATATATGTATGTATATATATATATATATATATATATATATATATATATATATATATATATATATATATATACACACATGATTGTTAAAGTGGATTTATGGCATATATGCAACTCAATTTAATCAGTTCATCTCAGTAAAGAAAATACAGGACCACATGCTTTAACCTGTACGAGAGAATGTAGATGGAGCATTGAATCGGAAGCAGCACTGAAAGATTACAAATGTCCTGCGAGACAAGAAGTCAGACAGACAAACAGTTAGAGGAAGGGCAGGTTAAATGTGGAAGGAATGTGACAGACAGTCGGGGAAAGCACGTTCACCTCGTCCCACATGCTACTGGCAGGTTCCAGTTGTATTACCCACCTCCGCCATTCACACTCGGATGTCATGTCTCCCTGAAGGAAACAAGGTCGGTTCCGTAATGGAAGTCATATAAGAGCTGAGAGGACTGCAAGGAAATCAGCATCTGCAAGCTGTCTAGTCAAAACAAGGCTTTTTTTTAATGTCTGGTTGGTTTGGGGGTAGGTTCGTGAGGCATGACCGGAAAGGGGCCCATATGGACACAAACTGCGAGGACTGAACCTAAATATTACGTCTATAAAAACATGACCTAAATATTGTGTCTGCGGAGCAGAAGTTTCCATCCTGTCTCCAGACCTAAAGACACCTTAGATTCTTACACTTGTTATGACAGATTTTAGCACTTTTTAATGACCATTACTCTCCTGGCTGCACCATTGTAATATATAATCATTATTAAGTGGTAATTGCAGAACTGTTTATTACTTGTGCCATCAAAGAGTTTGAACAGTGCTGGTAAAAAGCAACAAGTTCCCTAATCACCAGATTTAAAGAGATTTTTGACCTCACTACAGCTAGTAGGCCAGCATAAACTGATGATCAGGGTCCAAATCCAGAGAAAAGTCAGTCAATACAGCACTTGGGAGACATGATTAGGTTGTGGAGTTCAGCATAAGCACTACTTATCAGCATGAAATATAAAAGCCTTGTATGTAGTCTGAATCAACACCCAAACAATACTCAGAAAAATTCTCTTGATTATGGCAAAATTGGATTTTAGTAAATCTTGACCGGCTCATTCTCACCTGTTCAAAATGATTGTTCAGCAAAATAGCTTCATGTTTAAACAGCAAACAAGGGGAGAATTAGTATTACACTTTTAAAGAAGCTGTTAAAACACCATCAAACCACAAAGTTACTGTACTTTTAATCATATTAATGTAAGTGATGATGCTAGTTAGAAAGGGACACCATCTATGAAACCAGATATATGCTGATTTTGTCATGTCATATCTGGCCTTTGTTTGGTGAAATATTCCAGTTTTTGAGACAATCTCCAGCTGAATCTATTAGGTTCTTAACATACTATATCTGGGATAAAACTCTCTCCAGGAGAGCTTTTGTCACTGGCTGCCACTGCAATGCTGCTTCTGTTAGAGGTCCAATTTGTATGCTTGTCCTTTCTCAGTAGCTTTTTTGCTGTTGACAACCTGCTCGCATGATGGTGGCTGAAGTGGTAAAGCTAGAGCTTTGTTTGAACAGATTAGGGGCTGAAGTGCAATTCGTAAACTCTCCAGGCATGAAATTGCACTTCCACCTTGTACAACAAAATAAGCCCAAACTGAACAGTAGAGTGCCATCTGAAAAACTCCTTTCACATCTTCTCATCATCACACTTTGAGACAAGAAATCGCCAAAGAATAAGGAAGCAGCTTATGTGATTTATAAGAATCTGAAACGAAGCAGTTGCCTGTCATTTCTAAGTAATTTACTTTTTGATTGACAATAAAGTCATATATCCTGATGAAAGGGGTTTTCTTCACTTGTCTGGAGCAGCTCTCTGTTATAGTCAGCTATACAGATGTCGAAACACTTCTATAGAAAAGCAAAGAAGTACTAAATGACTAAACATGCAAATCCTAGTTGAGGAAATAGCAAGATATTGGCATGGAGAGAAACCCGGGAAAATTCTATTTACTGATAAACATCAAGGAACACATTTCCAGGATTACAAATCTTGGAGGTGCAATGTGTTCAGTAAAACAGGTCATTTCTGACTCAAACTGCACCCTGTATTATACAACATGACCTTTTGAAAAGATCTTGTAACAGAGTGTTTCCATATTATGTGTATGAGTTCCCAGAAATGAGAAAATTCTGTCACCTTAAATGAGTAAATCTGAAATCTTACCCTTTGTGACCTGGACAATGGAAAATTACCACTCCTCCTGCTAGTGAATTCTGCCACTGACCCACCCCCACCTGGTTAGCTGAGCCTGCCCTCTAAAATCACTGAGCAGGCACTGGTGAAAACCACATCCTCTACCTGAGAGGGGATTAAAGTGGGCATGGCATGGCAACAATGATGTTCAATTAAAGGTTCAGAAACACCTGTTCTCAGTAGAAATCACAAGAGACACTTTTGGAAGGGCTGAAATTAAAAGCCAAGGCTAAATTTGCCGCAAGACACTTTGAAATCAATGTTGTTGGACCTCTGACACCCATGTGAAACTGTTAAAAACCTGTGTAAGTCAGTCAGGTTATGTTTTGGCCTTACAACTGCAACCCTCCTCTGGCAGATCTCCATTATTCAGTGAACACACTACAGATGATCCAGTATGTGGCACCATGTTTGGCGTTTAACCAACCATACTGCGCACTTGTCAATCTATTACTCATTAAACTTCAAAGGCAACAAATGGTCGCCAGAATCAAATGCAAATCATTCACGTTGAGTAATTTCAGAGTCTGATCCCAGTTATATAATCTCATCCATGCAGACTAGTGATCCCCACAGCAACATCATCTTTATATACAAGGGATTCTAAAGTGTGATTCCACAATGGTACAATGAGCAACCAAATGCTGTCAATGCTAGGGCCGATCTGAGGGGGGGGGCTGACTTACCACAGATTGAGCTGACAATATTAAATGTTTAAAAAAAAGAGAGAAGAATGGTTTCCTACAAAGTTTGAACTTGAACTGAAATTTAATTTGATTTGCTTTGATTTCAATTACAATGTACTTACAGGAACCTAAAATGCAATATACTATCATTTTAACAGGTTTTTTAACACATGGACATATGCTGACCCTGCTCTGTACTTCTTTAGTTAACCATGTCCACTTCTCCGGCCAGTTAGTGGTTATAAAGGACTTCTTACTTCCTGCTGTACTGAAGCTTAAATGTTGTTTCTTACTTGTAGCCTGCTTTGGATTAAAGAATCTGTTCCATGGTTTAATGTTAACAAGGGAGCAGACGACTACATGATGGACAAACAGGAGCGAGGGAACCAATGTCCTGTGTGTTATTGATTACAAGAGCTCTATCTGTGTTGCCAAATCCCCTTCATCGGCTATAGGCTACCACTTATTCCAATGCAGGGTTCCGAGGGGGTTTGGATGCTTTCCGAGATGCTATTAGGCAAAAGACTCCTCACTCTGAAGGAGCATTTAAAAACACAGATGAACTTAACAAGTATATTTGTAACTGTAGAAGAAAGCTTCTTCATATATTAATCTTTCATTGCATCTTCAGTGTTTGCAGAAAACAACAGAATTGCTGACATGGCTGTAGAACTGCAAATCTGGCCAGTATGATAATATATATGACTGACCAACCAAGTCAAGCAGTCCATTCAAACCCATTTCTGTTTGTACATCTTCATCTTAATGTTGAGAACAATCATAAATTTGTCATATTCATGCACTATGGATATTGTATGCAGCACTTTTCCACTGTTCACATGCCTGATAAGCCTGATATTTTGCCCAAGGATATTCCAACAGAGAAACACAAAGAGGCTAGAGCTGCAGACCATCCAGCTGGCAGCTGAGCTGAATGAATCTGAATGAATCTACACTAAAAAAAAATCAGGGTTTCAGTTGAAATAGCATGTCATAAATGAAGCTTTTATCATCCTCATCTTCTATACCCTTCCCTCTTTTTCAAGTAGTGTCATAAAAGATCTATAATGCATAAGAAATATGCCAACTAAATGATCTCACCCTTTAAAAAGCAGAAGAGAGTGCTAAAGTGTGTGAGGTGGCTCATCAGTTTTCCCTGCAGTGATGTTGCAGGATAATTAGAAGGGTTTAAGGGGAAGGGAGTCTGAGGCAGATCTGATGGAGGTGAAACGTCTCCACACTACATGAAAATTAATGAGAGAAATAAAAATTCCACTGCACTGAACAGAAAAGGCAAAGTGATAAACAGCAAAACAAAAAACAATTCCGCTCTTAGATAAACATGCCTCTGAAATCCCACATCAGGTCTTACACCTGCTCCTGCTGTGTCTTATCAAAGGATTTTAGGGAACAGGCTCAAAGCAAAGGGTTGTTTTTCTCTTATCTCCCCAGAGATGTTCCAAAGGATCTGGACAAAGTTCACATTTTCACCGGAAGCACACATAACTCTTCTGGTTAATCATAAATGAACCTGTTTTTCGTAACCGTCTCTTTTCTTTTTATTACTGTTCCTATAGAGCAGGGGTGTCCAAAGCCAGTCCCACAGGGCTGCTGTCCTGCAGGTTTTCCATGTATTCCTGTTCCAACACACCTGGCTTGCATTAAATAGATCCACCAGCCATTAAAGTTCTGCATGATGACTGATTAATTTAAGTCAGGTGTTTTGGAACGGGGATACATGGAAAATATTGGTGGGAAAATCAAATAGAAAAATGGGAAATTGGAATTTTTTTTGCTTCACAATTTTAAAATCGATTTTTTTTCAACGAAAGAAAACCTTTTTTTTTTTTCAAACAAATAAAAATAATCCATTATGAAATGTTTGTCATTCTTATTGTTTTTATTGATCTTTTTACTTCTTGGGCATTTTAGCAGCACAATGATGGCCTGGCTACTGTGTTGTTTTTTCAAAATTGAAATCAGGAAACATGACAAGCAAAATAAAGTTTTATACATTTTTTTGTTTGTTTTTAATCTACAAAAATCAGAAATGTTGGAGCGTTGTGAGAAGGGCAATTTAAATCGAATCGGCACCCCAAAAAATCGGAATCGAATCAAATGGGGAGAAAAGCATATCGTCACAGCCCTAATGGAAAACCTGCAGGATTGTGGCCGTTGACGACAAAAGCTGGACACCCCTGCTTTAGAGTATTAATATCCACAGGACTCCAAACTGAACGGCGGTACAGTTGTGTGATTATCCTGATTATACAGCAGTAAACTGAAAGCAATAAGAGATACAAAGTTGTGATTCAGCTCATGAGGATTGGCTTTTAAGATCATCCTTGCCATTTTTTTAGTGCACCATGTCAAATGTGTAAGCCATGACAAAAATCATGCATTGCTCTTCAATCTTTAATTAGCAGTAGATTCAGCTTCCCTTCAATCATTCTTCTCACTCAACAAATACAAGCTTTGCATTGATTTGGTTTAGAAGTAATCTTAATCACTTAGGATAAATCACACTTCAATCTTCCACTTCAGCTTATTTAGCTTATTACACAACATAGTGAAGGAACAACAGAGTGTGTTCAGTGTGAGACGTCTTCAAGTACACTGCAAGACAGGAAGGTACTGGAGGCCATTCCTGTCAGTCCCACACTAATATGTGAACACTTTATAAACTCTGAAGCCATTTAACAAAACAAATACAACCAAACTGCTGCAAAGAATGCAACTTGAATCCCACTGTCACGCTTTCACTTACAATCCAGCTGTTTTAGACATTATTTATGCAACTGTACCTCATACTTTATGATACATGAAATGTGGTCATGGGCAGCAACACAGGGCTTTCCGATCAATATCTCCACCGCCAGTGAGGCTGAGAGACCATTAGCACCAGTGAGCCACATAAAGTGACTCTGATGTGGAATGACAGGGGCTTTCACAGAGGCCATCCTACCGTTCCTGTCATTGTCATTTGACTGCACACACAAACATGCTACATTGCAGCTTTACTGTTCTTTTATTGTCAATAAATGGCATCTTAATTTCTCAAAATAAATGACATGTGTTGTCCTCTCTCTTTCTCTTCGGACTTCATCTTCAAGGGAGAACTGTGTATGTTATGAAGTAACAAGTCTAATGACCAGCTGAAAATACTGATGATCTGTACTATGAATTCACAACTGGTAATAAACCATGAATGTATTTCGAAATAAGCAGAAATATTTCACTTTGAAGAATCAGTTTGTGATCCTGCACATATTGTGTGTAAAAATAAAAAGGCATTTATGTCGTAAATGGGCCTACTAATCACAAGAATCCTTTTTAATGGCTAATGTGCATACAGCTGATATGTGAATGTACATGACACTGCTGAGGGTGAGTATACAAGTATAAATACACCCAAAAGGGCAGGTTTCACGCGTTTGCACATGTTTAACGTTCCTGAACAGCCGAGCAGGGCGTTAACTTAATTCTTACTCAAATTCCTTCAGATACAAATCAATCAGCTAATATCTAATAATCTGTTTGGATCCTTGATCAATCACCTGAATGTTGTGCCATTAAATGCTGCCCTCCCTCCTATTAATGACATTCCAAGCAAGCTTGATGGCACGTGAGGGGAATGACGCCTTCCCTTCCACTTTCATGTCAAACTTTTTCTTTTTATTATTCCTTTAATGGCTGGTGCATGCATTGACACGTGCCTACCTCTCTCCTCCTGCTCTCTGCTCCAGGTCTGGTGATGAGCGCCGTGTCACCGCACACCACGGCCGCGTCTTCCACGAATACGCAATCTGGAAGCGACTCGTCCGCGGGGAGCTCGACCACCTCCAGCCCGAGCCTCGTCTTGAAGACCTGAACGTAGGCTTCATGCTCCCTGCGCGCCTTGGCCAGGTCCACCTCCGCCTCGATGCTCCGCAGGGCTTCTTTGGCCAGAGACGCAGGGATTCCCCGGACGACAGCGTGGGTGTAGAGACCAAAACCTGCCGTCAAACCAGCCATGTTTTGCTTTCGTTTTACTTGGCACTGTAGAATCTGAGAAAAAAAATGGATTGAAAAAAAACACCCTGTCAGGTCTGCAACTTAATCAGAGAAAAAAAAGCCCAAATCACTGGACCTGGTGCTGCCTGTCTTTCGTATTTTCTCAGCCAACTTGTTTTATTATTATTATTATTATTATTATTGTTATTATTATTATTATTATTATTTTATCTTTATTTACAACAGCCTGCAACACGGTGTCAGTCAGCCCTTCTCCAGTCTCCAGGCGAGCGACAGCGCTTCGATGACGCGCACCATGCGTCACGTGCAGCCTGCGAGCTTGCAGATAGGCGTTCATATGGCAAGCCGAGCTGCTGGATCAGTCATTGGCACACTGGATCAATCCAGAGTCCATCAGTCCTACCCATGTCATTTACAAATTTCAAAAGATAAAAATGCGATTATTCTATTTTATTCATTATTTTCTGCAGTACCCGCTTTCCTGCATTTTAATAAAAATCAGGTATCATCATCTTTTTCTATGTAATCTATCAACTGTATATGCAGATACACACTTGCACAAGGTTATTAGTTTGTTTTATTCTCTATTTAACCCCTTAACCATGTTTAACCTCTTTAATTCTTTTTAAAACTGTATTTATTTCTTCTTATCTAACTTTATTTAATTATTTGTTCCTTTTTAACCCCTTCTGAACCCCAAATTAATATTTATTTTTTTTGTTGTTGTTGTTTGTTTTTTTGTTGTTGTTGTTGTTTTTTTATTATTGATCAACTACATCAGTCACTGGATATGTTGTTGAGCGTTCACCAGTTTTAATGAATGAAAAGGCCCATAAACCAGCAATATAAACATAAATGTGTAAGTTATATAGAAAGAAATGACTGACTTCTAACAAATGTATGTGAATGTAAGTTTACAATGGAGGAGAGAAGGCTGAAAAACAGATGCATTCCCTGGCCTGATGTGTTTACTTTTCATTCATTTTCTTTCTACATCACTTAAAAATAAAGAAAATGAGAACACCTCGTCTTGTACTCAATATTAAAACATTTAGTTGCTTTGCTCTCTGCAAACTTTTAGACATAATGTACACAAGCTTCAAGGTCAGAGAATATCAAAGGGGGTTTTCTCTTTGTGTAAGGTGTACAGCAAATATGGAAAGAATGGCAGGTGGGTGGGGGTTTCTATCCCCTACAGTGCCATCTAAGGAAGGTTCTGGGCCTGGTGAAGCTGTCTGAATGGGTGGAATGTTTCTTCAGACATCCCAGAAGCACATTCTTCCACCACAGGACCTCAGTTTGTCTTTTCTTGTTCCAGATTCACTCAATTATCCTCGACTGCTCTAAACATTCCAGTACATTCCAGGAGCCCCACATTCCTTTATCCACTCCAGCCAAGATCACCAAACACCACCCTCCTTCTAATACTAACACCTGCCTCCAACCTGCCTCTCGTTTTTCATTCATTCCTCATCATGGATGGCTGTAACTCAAGAAAAGACCTTCTATTTTCTCTTTTCTCTTCAGGCTGAGGAATTTAGTCCAGATTAAGGAAAGCCTTGATTCTCCAGGCACACCTGGATGGTACATTTTGCAGCTATGAAATCAAACCAGTGAAAGCAGATCCAGTTCTCCACTTGCATGGTCCATACGCTGTATGTCTCTATTTGTCATCCTTGGGACATTCTAAATGTCTGAAAAGACACAGAACGTTCAGGTGCAGGTGATATGATAAGAATATCATGAAAAAGTTGATTTATTTCAGTAATTCCATTCAAAAAGAGAAACTTGTTTAATGCAGACATGCATTCCTCACAGACTGACATGTTTTAAATGTTTTTTGTTTTTGTTTTTTTTCATTTTGATACGGTCATCCAGACACTTCTGTAGAACCCCTATACTGATCCCAAGCTACCCAGCAACTACAGACCCATCTTCAAACTTCCATTTCTGAGATAGGACCATTTTCAGTGTATATGCATATAACGCTGTCATAAATTGTCAGGGTGCTCAGCCAAATAATACAGGAGAAGTTCCTGACAAGTTTGACAAGATATCAAATTTAGATCCCTGGAAAATCCTGGATACTATGATCCAGAACAGGAAAAAATAGGGTAGGCCCATAACAAATCAAGATATACATGTAACAAATACCACGATATGGCCAAAAAACTGGATTCATTTTCAGTGAATCTCAGAATCTAATGGTGTGTGAACAAATGCAGGACTATAGCATAAGGTGGGAATCACAATGTGGGTGGAAGTGAGCTGCTTGACCGAGGTCTGCTCGATCCAAGTGGTTTTGTATTTAAAGCTGTCACACTTGACTATATATTTACATTTTCACAGGCAAATGTCACGTGATAACATTGACTGATAATGGGTACATGTTAAGTGGCACATATGACATTGCAGGGTGTGTCAGTCACATTTTAGTGCACAATTATCTACACAGAAACTAGATATATTAAGTCTCGCATCATCTCATTAATCCCATCCCTGCTCAGGGTTCTGTACAAACGTTTGAAATGATCTCTCTGAAATGATCCAAAACGTTGTAAATGTCACAAGCAACACTAGAAGTTAAAAAGAATCACATCGGTGGCACCATCGAGTCTTGTAACATAGAAAAGATGAAAGACAAGAATGTGATGTAAACAGGGATTTGCTCTCGTTTCATCTTCGTCCTTTCAGATAATCCGCAAAGATTCATGAACAAATCCAATGAAGTTCACAAGAACCTGTCAGCATGTGTCTTTCCTCAGCTTTTCCATGTCTATATTTCATTAGAATTCCACTCAGTGTTTCACACACAGATTTTATTTGGGCAGATGTTCACATGAGAACAAACAGTAACTCATCAACCTTCTTGCTGCTCCATGAGCTGACAGAGAAAGGAAGTGTTACTTGTACACACTGCGTAGTTATGACATTTAATCTTGAATATACTTCAGTGGAATCTGCTGTTTAAACATGCCGAGCTGCCCTGTTTCGTTCCATCTGACGATAAAATATGGATGGAGGCTACAGCTTCGAACTTCCTCAGCTGATTTAAAGTGCTGTTGTCTATTCTTTCTGCTCTTGCTGGTGTCTGACTTATCCGTATATGTACATTAGATAAAGACATACAAAACAACACACAATCAGTTACCTTGTGATCAGCAGTTAAGTTGTTTATCCCAACTGGAGGCTGTCAAGCTGCTCAGATCCCAACATTGTTGAGCAGAAAGGATAATCCAACCATCACATGTAATCAGTGTGAGGAAATATAATGTGTATGCTGCATACATGATATTAATGGATGTTTTCATGTGACTTTGGTGGAAGTTATGCTGCAGCACAAAGGCATACATTATTTTGGAATGTTTCCTTAACAAAAAGAGGGTTTACATGAATGAATCATGAAATAATACTGGCCTACTGGATGTTATTCTTCACTGATACAGAGTAACGACACTGTTTTCTGTCATTTAAAACAGAGTGGATGCACACATGCTGACATATACACACATCTCAACATAGACACCCATAATTGAAGGACTTTGAGTGATGAGAGGTGATGAGAAGAACTTTGAGAAGTTTACATATTCGTTTAATTTATTCAATCCTGATACATTAAATCAGTATTTCTCTTCTGAAATCCAAATTTTCACATGTGTATGTGGACAGTTTAACGTTTGCGTTGGCCAAATCAGCTTCAATTTGCAACAGAGAGCACGTGCTCACAAGACACACCCACTCAAATCCAAATAGGCTGCACACACGGACGCGCATCTCCTGTCCAAATACTAACACAGACACGAGTGATGGTTTTAGAGTGCGATCACGTGAATACGTCCTGCTCTTTGATGAGGAAGCGATTTTTTTGGGGATGTGGTCATTCTTAAAATAAGAACACATCATCCACTAAGTTAATCTTATCACATCACCATCTAGTGTCTTAAATCGGAAGTATGAAACATTTCACAAAAAAGGAAATCTTGAACTCAGACAGTCCACGTGGAGGAATCACGGTGACGAGTGGGTTTAACTTTGCTTAAGGGTATTTACTCTTTACTTGAAGGGGAAAAAAGCGACGACAACACTTTTTCTGGTATAGAAAAAGGTTATGAAGGGGTTTGCAAGGGAGAGGAGATTCAGCCATCAATTTAACCAACTAAAAATAAAAAGAAGTCCAAACTCACCGCTGAGGTTCTTCAGACGTCTCGTTCCGTTTGCTGCCTCAGCCTGCATGTTGGAGAAAAAAAATCAGAGTGGTGAAATTCCCGATCCTTATGAACAAATTGTCTGCCTTAATGCAAGGCATCCTTTAGGAACTCTGCCAGCCCTTCATTGCGACAATAACTGCGGACTTTTGCGTCTTTACGCGTCGCGCCTTCCTCTGGTGAAAGTGTTCATCAATCGGAACCAGTTCAGGTGCCTGGGACTTATTGAGACCCCTGTAGTTAAACGTAGACAACTATTTGTCCCCCCCCCGCCCCCTCCATCACCACCACCACTAACATCACAACATCTCTTGTGGAATATTGAAGCACTTAACCCACAACGGAATCCACTTTCTTCCATCAAAATATGGACAGATTGCGTGAAAAGTCACTGTCTTAAAGAATAAACGCAAAAGAATTTCCCTGCATGGAGAACATATTTAACAACCCTTTAAGCTGCCAGGAATGCTGGCCAAAGGGAGAGAAATATGTTAATAATGCAGGCTACTGCCATACCAAATATGGCAATATTGTTACGTCTGAGCTCTGGTGCGCATCTGGAAATGCTTAGCTTCTCTAAATAAAGGCGCTGGAGAGACAGAAATAGACACTGTTGAGCGTTTTTCTGCCCACACCTTTAAGCCTCGTGGAGGAAAAACACATGGTTACTTTAGACGTGGCCAGTAACATGTTTTAATATATATATATATATATATGTATTTTAAATATAATTTTGATCAGCAGAAGCATTGACACAGTAACCACTGACAAAGCATCAACTGAGCTCCCACTAAAACCTTTAAGTCTACGTGGGTTAATTGTAGTTTTTGCACGTGAAAATCATTCTTTCATTTAATTAAGTAACCTTTGTCAGCTCTAAATTGCTTAACTAAAGCACGCAAAGTCCTCTCCATACATCAGTTCGACTTGATAGATGTGAGAAGCGAGCAGAGGAAGAAAATGAAGGAAAGGAGAAAACGAGGAGAAAAATATGAGACGGAAAAGTGTGTTCAGATGGGATCCGGAGGGGATGGGGAGTGTGTGTGTGTGTGTGTGTGTGTGTGTGTGTGTGTGTGTGTGTGTGGCAAGAAAAAAGAGAAAGGTTTAGACAGGGTGGAGCTTCGGTCTTGGATGGAAAATGCGCCGAGAAACATTCCTGGCATTCTTTGGGAACAGTTCAGCAGGCAGCCCAGGGACGACGTCAGCTTCCCAGTTGGTATATAAGTCCGGAGGTGGCCAGACTTCAGCAGACTGCAACCGCTTTACCAAGAGCCTCTAAAGGAGCTTCTAACACGAGAGACTACCAGCAAACAACAAGAGACAAACGAGTGAGAGAGGGAATACCTAAGGACTCCCCTGAAGACAACCTTTTCGGAAACTGGGAACAGGATTCCTCTTGAACGCCTACAATAAGTTTGTCCAAGATGCTGATGCTTACTTCTGTCGTTATCTTCCTTGGAAGTTTCAACCTGGTGAGTTTGTTTTTCTCTCTTCCTCTCTCTTTCCCCAATTTCTACCTGAAACTTTGTTTTTTCCAGTAACTCTAATTTAATCCAGTAATAGTGCAAGTTTTTCTCTTTGACGTTTGGATTTTATTTGGATGACTTTAATCTTGAACCTAATCGAAGATTTTCTTTTCCACTGTGCAGGTCCTCTCCTCCTCCTCTTGCCCCTCTTTGTGTGAATGTTCGCTTGAGATGCCCAAGTGCGCACCGGGCGTGAGCGTCGTCCTGGACGGCTGCGGCTGCTGCAAAGTTTGCGCCAGACAGCTGAACGAGGACTGCAGCTTGACCGAACCTTGCGACCACACCAAAGGGCTGGAGTGTAACTTTGGAGCCAGTTTGGCTGCTGCTACCACTCGTGGCATCTGCCGAGGTATGTATTCAAATCAGCCCTCTCCAGATGTGCATGCTTTTTGTTTTTCTTAAGTCTTCTTCCCTCTTTTTTCTTAATAGGAGAGTAGAGGGGAGGGGGGGGGGGGGTATTCAGGAGCATAGGGACCTATGTGATTTCAACACTGTGGAATGCAGCTCTGGGGGAACTAGTCGAAATCTCGAAGCCCACTATAGAGGGAAAGAGACTCCTCAGGCAGCCTGAAGAATTTCACAGTTTAACTGATCCTTATCTGGCAGCCATGTGATGTCTTCAGCAGACATCTTTGAGCAGAGCAGGAAAGAATAACATTCCTTTCCTTCTGTTTTTTCTTCCCTCTCCAGCCAAGTCAGAAGGCAGACCCTGTGAGTACAACAGCAGGATCTACCAGAATGGAGAAAGCTTCCAGCCCAACTGTAAACACCAGTGCACATGCATCGATGGGGCAGTGGGATGTGTCGCACTTTGCCCACAGGAGCTTTCCCTGCCTAACCTAGGCTGTGCCAATCCAAGGCTGATGAAACTACCAGACCAGTGCTGTGAAGAGTGGGTGTGTGACGATGGCAAAGAGACAGATATCCTGGAGAAGATCTTCGGCAAAGGCATCCTGACTGATGAGCTGGAAAGAGACCTCACCAAAAAGAACGAGCTCATTGAAAACGTCAAAGGAGGACTTAAGTCCCTGCCTGGTAAGAAAACTCGAATTCTGAAAGTTGTCTTGTCTTTCTGGACAGATGCATGTAGGATCTAAACATGTGAAATTCTGAGTTTGCTAATGTTTTGCCACTTCTTTTAATTACAGCTTTCAGAGCACAGCCTGAAGTCCACGTGTTTGACAGCCAGAAGTGCATTGTCCAAACCACGCCCTGGTCCCAGTGCTCCAAGAGCTGCGGGACTGGCATCTCCACCAGAGTCACCAACAACAACAGCGAATGCAAACTGGTCAAAGAGACGCGACTCTGTGAAGTGCGACCATGCACCCAGTCACCTTACTCCAGTCTGAAGGTAAGCCGGAGCCAATCGTGACTGAATGTTTCGGAAAGTATGCAAGACACCGAATCACTTCACTGCCGATTCTCGGTGCATGACTAATCACCACCTCTCCGATGTTCATTTCTCTGCAGAAAGGAAAGAAGTGCAGCAGAACCAAGAAGGCCAGCCAGCCAATTAAGTTCAGCTACGCTGGCTGCTTCAGCGTGAAAAAGTACCGACCCAAGTACTGTGGAGCCTGCGTTGATGGCCGCTGCTGCAGCCCCCACGATACGAGAACCATCCGAGTCAAGTTCCGCTGTGAGGACGGCGAGACCTTTAACAAGAACATCATGATGATTGAGTCCTGCAAGTGCACTTACAACTGCCCCAATGCCAACGAAGCCTCCTACCCATTCTACCGCCTTTCTAACGACATCCACAAGTTCAGAGACTGATTGGTGAAGAGTGTCCAAACCCCTCAGCAAGACAGAGTGATGAGCAGCATCATTGGCAGCCAATGGCAGTCTAGATGAATGCAGGGGTGTAAATAGACCACCAGCCAACTACCAGCTTCTTGTTGTAACTAGATTCCCAAGGAATTATGGGCTTACATCATGAGGACTTAATGAAGTGCACTGTATGCTGTGACTACATCAGCATTCTTGATACGAATTGCTTCATATGAATGGAGCATTTGAAGTAGCTTCGTCATGGAGCAATGTGTAATTAAGATTTGTACATTAACTTTAGTTGCTGTTATCAATTCACTGTGTATATTTTGATCCTTTCTTTCTGACATGACCCAGACTGTAGACTTGTGTGTGTATATGTAGATATGCACATGCGCAACTTCAATTAGCATACCATCTTATATCTTTGGAGAAAAAAAGAAAAAAAAAAAAGAGGAAAAACAAAAACAAAAAAAAAGACGACAAAATGTAACCTCTCAGCTTGTTTAACAAGTGCGGGGTTTCATTCCTTCCTGACGTGGGCATTATTGTTCATGTTTTGTGGCAGCTATTGATCTCCCTTCATGAAAAAGACTAAGCGAAACATGTCAAAAGGATGAATGAATGTGTTTATTATTGTTATTAATATTATTTATCGAAAATGTAGCTACTTTATTTGGATATTATGTGTCATACTGGAATAAATTGTAAAATGATTTAATTTTATATGCTACAATAAAAACTGATTTATTTATGAAACGTGACACTGCTTGAGCTTCATCTGTTGAAAATTCCCAGCAGGACAGAGCAAACAAACAATACACACATGCACAGAGGTGGGGGGGGGGGGAGGATATTTAAAGCCACTACTGAAAGAGAATCTCCTGCTGTTGTATCATACTGTAGAGCCAACATATTCACAGACAGACAGTGAGCAGGGTCACTGTGTTCTTATATATTACAACCTTGGACTCTTCCTTTCCTGACTTTCTTTGCTTTGGAATGCCATTCTGCTGTGAGCGAGCTTGCTTTCATTTGATCTGGGTAAACCATACACTTGACTGATTCTGAGAAGGGGGGAGGAATTAAGTCCACGAGTAGCAATGAGTGTGGGAGTATGCCAAGAATCTTAAGTGCTGCTCTGAATGGGCTGGGATTAGACACCATGCAACAGGGACAATGACCATAATTGTTTACAATGGGCTGTATTCTATGAATGCATTCCCGCTTTTCTTTTTTTTTTTTTCACACCGTGGAATAGCGCTACCAAATTGACCTAATTCATTAGCAGCTGCCTTTAAATGAGAATTACTTTCATTGGTCTCGGTCGGCTCTTAAATGGCATGAGTCTGCTAAACAGCTGTAAACAGCCCTGAGGAGCTGAGGGACGGCTTAAGCCCCAGGTTTCAATCTCAATGCAACAAGAATGAAGAAATGATACCATGATAACACAATGGTGTACAGGCAGGAAACAGGGGCATCTATGTGTTTTGCTACTATCACAACACCTGACACATGTTCTGGTGTTTTCTCTGAGCTCAGACTGGTCCTGTGTGCTTGAAACGCATCTTTTTATGACCACCAGTGTTCACGAGATTTATACAATATTAAAGAATACAGGACTGAATGCTGTGTGTATTTTTCTTTTTCCACACAGGGTTTGATGTTTGCACCTGGTACAAATACAACCAGTAGAGTTTGAACTGGGGCACTGAGAGCACAGCTCAGGGGCAACGACAGAGAGGGGTTTCTTTTTTTTTTTTTTTTTTTTGATCCAGGTAGAGGGAGCGGCTCAGGAATGCAGCAGTGGCTCAGAAAGCAGACATCCTGATGGGCGGCAGATGTTGGAAAATATTTCAGAGCAACATGTTCACTTTAGTTGAGAAGGTTTTCCAAATATACACAAACCCTCCCAAGTACTCAGTTGTTTCCACTAAAGGCATTTTATGTCCTCCCAACTCTAAAAAGCTGTCAATCTGAAACAACATGGCACCCCTGCAAACTTTCCTGCATGGCTGCTGGCAATGAGTCTCAATCAAGTGTGTTTTAATAATAGGCTGAGCAGGACACATAGCCTTTGACTGAGCTGAATACTACACAGGATGTACCAACTGAGGTTTTACAGATTGCTCACATGAAAGGCTTCTGAGGTTTACCTAATCACAAAGATGTGTGGCTGCCCCCTTTCAGCCAGAATTTACAGTCAAAACACTTTCAGGGAACCCTTTTTTTTGGTCTTTGTTGCTTCCTACAGAAGGAATTTTCCATCCCATCCTTCAGTTTGGTAATAACCATGCTATGAGACTGTCATTTATCTTGATAACAGAATGCAGCCTACTTGGTTATGTAATGACATCTGTATGTTATGTGAGCAATGTTCGCCATCTTTTGTGGCATTCTTTCAAGATGGACAGACAAGCTCACAATCTTTCAGTCTGTCCAGGAACCCCCCCCCGCAAAAAAAAAAAAATTGGTTTATTGTATGAATTAAACTGTGGTGTACCAGCAAACAGCAGAAACCTGTAAAAACAATCACTCTCAGACTCATGGGCAAACAAGGCTCTCACACACAGGCGCCCCTGCAATTAACTCACTCACTGACTACCTAATTCCTTGAACCCAAAATGTGTTTATATGACAAAGACATTAGCATTAAAGCTTCATCTAGAACTACGTAATGCTCTGCAACCAGAAGCTAACACGGCTGAAAGTGGTCATTACAACATGCTGGAAGCTGCTGAGCGCTGATGTCAACCATTTTACAGCCCTCTTGTCTATAACCTCAGGTTAATATTCACTCTTATAAGGAACCCAGGGGAAGGAGGAAAAGAGGGTTAGAGGCTGGCCACAAAGCCCCGATGCAAAGGCAGGCACTTGTTACATAAAGTACCATCTGCTGGACAAAAGAGGAAACAGCATTCGGTGCAAACTGACACCTGCGCATCTGAAGAAAAACCACACTACTCTAAAATATGAGGGTTAAGTTAAGTAAACACCTTATAAAATGTAATGCTTCAAAATCTTTGCATATTAAATGTGAAATCCTGACAGGGTGGAGACACTGGTTTCAGTCAATATTAACACATACAGAAGTGACAGTGACGCAAGTCCTCTGGCACACCCTTTGGATCCCCAGTTGTAATTACATAAGAATTTCTGATGTGTGGACTTAAGGAGTAGCAGTCATCATAGGCTGTAAGACAGTTCAGGTCATCTCCAGAGGGCCACTCAGTGCTGCAGTGGTTATGTGCTCAAATAAGTCGAGTAATGAAAGCACGTCCGGCACTTAGTCTTTGGGCATCTGTTAGCTCAACAGTGATCTGCAAGTGTGCACATCAGTCGGTTGGCTTTAATGTTGGCCTCTACTCTCCCTGTTGAATGGCGTGGAAAGCCAGTGAAGTCGCAGAATGCTAAACACCTCTTTTACCTTATCTTATGATTTAATGGCTGTAGCTCAGGAGGAAGAGCAGTTGTCCTTCAACTGGAAAGTTGGGGGATCGATTCCAGGCCCTCACAGGCCGAAGTGTCCTAGGGCAAGACACTGAACCCCAAGCTGCCCCCCGATGTGCCTATCGGGGTATGAGTGTGATGGATGAGTGTGCGCGTGAATGGGTGAATGTGACAAGTAGTGTGAAGTGAAACGCTTTGAGTGGTCTGCATGACTAAAGCGCTATAGAAGTACAAGTCCATTTACCATTCAATTTTGAGTTACATAAGGATTAAACAAAGTTTAGTGTTCATGGAAAAAAATACCTCAAAATCTGTTGTTTCCTCAGTAAAATTAGCACACACACGTTTTCAGCCTTGATCACTGCCAGGTGAGATTGAGGAGGAAGTGAGCAAAAATTGAAATGATCATTTGACTCTTGTCTCATTCCTGATTTGAGGAAATTGTGGTGTTTAAACTCTTCTCATGTTAATACCATCCCTGGTCTCCCCTACTAACTAGCTGTAGCTTTTTAGGTTCAACCACATCTGTAGCAAACTATCCTTTTCCTGATTATTTTTTGTGCTGAGTTTTTGAAGTACATCCAACATCCCTGTGTTTCATTTAGATTTATTTTCCCAATGTTGACTAATTCATTGAATTGTTTTATATCAACATTTGTTGTAAATAAGACAATCTTAGTTATGCATTCAGTCACTCATAAATACATGCATATATATTTATTTGTAGTCATTTTTATAGCACATCCCCCCCAAAACACCACAAATAAACTCATAAGAATGTTTGGAAGTATAAACTATACAGCAGTATAAAACATCCGAAGACAAGTATTTGTGAATACAATGCTACTTTTGCAATATTTCATGCTCTCTGTAAATATTCAGTGTCTCCAATTCTAAATATTTAGCGACAGACAATAGCACAGACTTAGATAGCATAGATGTGGATTACTGTTTCATGTGCAGTCATTTGAATTATATAGCTTCTCAAAATGAAGCAGAAAATCTTAACATAACTCCCCTGGACACTGTGTTTTAAACGCTGTGATCCAGCCTCCGAAGATGAACAAATAAATATTAAAACTTCCTCCAAATGTGGGACATTTCACTACAAATTAGGTCTGTTCTGTTTCATTTCACCGAAGTGCAGTTATTTGTATTATTAGGGACTATTTTCTGAGATACGGTTTAGAAATGAAATGTGCTTTTTGCAGTGGTGGCACTCAATATTTAATCCTAGTGGAACATTAAGTGACAAGAGTGGTGGTTTTTCAAAGACTTGTCTACCCCATGCTGGATAATTGAGGTCTGGTTTCCATGCTTGTGAAATGATGAAAGGCTTGGAGGGCGTTAGTCATATCAAAGCACACTTTTCTCTTTAACACAATGCCTGATTTCTTGTGAATTATGTGATCTCTGGCACTGACTAAGGCTGTGCCATGGAAAAGTAACAAGTGAGTGTGAACTAAGGCTACAGGTTTCATGCTCTGACGTGCCCTTTGATCTTAACTGACGTGCACAGAGAAACAAAATACATAAATAAGGGTGTTTTGCAAAGGTCACCTGATTCTAAATGCCACTGTCTACAGAAACAAGACATAGGGGTAAATAAAAAAAAAAAAAAACTGGGTTAGGGTTACATTACAAGCATTTTCTTCTTGGAAAAACATCACGAGGTATTAATTTAGGTGTGTGTGTTTCCCTTTTGATTTCCCAAATAAGAAGGGGAATGTAGTAACTTTCAAGATCAAAACCCCCAATGACATGTCTTCCTAACTAAATACATTCAGTAGGATTTAAGAAACTTTCATTTAATTTTAAAACTCCTCAGCATCATTGGTCTCTTTAAATGCTAAACAAGCTCAAGTTTCACTTTGACTCTCCTCTCTTAATATGTGAGCTTTACACGTTTACCACATGACTTTAAATGAGCTCGGAAATGTGGACGAGTATTTGTAAAGCAAGCAAATCATTGCCTGAGTCTCTATACCCCAGACTGTCAATCTCACACTCAATTTTGCCTTCACTGACTTCAATACTCTTATTACTTCACGTGCAGAAAAATCTGGGACACTGTGAGCCTACTGAGTCTTCTACCAGCTGCCTCAAACTCAGCTATGCATTACCCTGGGAAAGCACCATTTTAGTCTGTCATCGCTAGTCATTAATCACAACTGCCACGAGGTGTTGATAATACTTTGCCTGTGACAAGCAGAAATGCTCATTAAATGGGCCTTTTAGAACATTTAAATCCCTTAGCTGGACAGGCTTCAAAATCATCAGTAGAAACTACTTTATCCGCAAATGCAAAGATGTCCCCCCCGCCCCCCAAAAAAAAACTCATCAAAGAGCGACAAAGGTCTGGTTTCAGACCTGGTGCTGTATGTAGAAGTACACTAAATTCTTTTAAAATGAATACTTTACCTACTATACTGGATCCCTGTTCTTATTTCCTCTAGTTTGCGTAGCTGTGGTTAGAGTAGGTCATGCACTCATTGTGGGATTGATGATTCAATTTCCAGCTATTCCTTTGCACATGGTATGTCCTTGAACATGATGCAGATTCCCAAATCGCTCCAGATGGTTAGGCAACATAGCCCATGTGCTTATAGTTCAATGCGAGGCTGTCTGTGCAGTACTTTGGATAAAGAGTTTTGTAAACATTGTTCATTTTAGGTTCACTTTAAAATAATCAGGAAATCATAAAGGGAAGAAAAGGTGAGAGAAACAGAAAAATATCAGGGAAGTCTGCAAGCTAGGACCAAGTACGGACATTCACAGAGTAAAAGATGAGTTCACAAGTATAACTGGATGCCTAGATTAACAGACACAAAGCAGACCGTGAGTTTACACTTACTGTGTGAGTTTCAGGTGTACAACTCAAAGTGAAACTTCCGAGGGACATCAGTGCTGAAGTCAAATACAATTTATTAAAATCTTAGTGAGTTAAAAAAAAAAAAAAACAAAAGTTGAGAAGCAATTGGCTATAACAGGGTGTGCAAAGTTGGTCCTTATGGCCGCTGTCCTGCAGGGTTTCATTGCATTTCTGCTTTTAGACACGTGACTCAGATTAAATGGGTCTAACAGTCATTGAAAATCTGCACAATGACTCATTAATAACATTACTATTTCATGTTATTTTTATTTTGTGATATTCAACTTTGTGCAGCACTTTGGCGACATTCTGTTTTTAAAATGTGCTTTTATAAATAAAGTGGATTGGATTAATTGGTGTCAGGTGTGTTGGAGCAGGGATACATGGGAAACCTACAGGACCGTGGCCCTTATGGATCAGAGCTGGACATCCATCACCTATAACATGCCCCGTCATAAAGGGTGATTTAGTAAGCTAGTAGCCATTCCTTTGAGTGTAATTTACACTGACTCAACAAAATTGTTGTCACTCTTTGAAACGGTAAAAAAAAAAACCACCAGAATGTTTTTAACATTTTTTTGATCATTTTTAAACAAATTAACACATTTTTGTTTTTAGTATAGCAAGAAAGGTAAATAAAGTCTGTTAAATGATCACTTTCAAATCCAACATATGGCATGTGAAATGGTGAATCTGCTTTTTTTACGATTCATTTTGATATTGGCAACCACAGCAGGCTTTAGAAATGTAATTTTGTGCTTTGGTACCTGCTCTCCAGTCTCTGGATAAGGCCACAAAAGCAGAACCACATCCCTGAAAGTAGATCTGCACGCTGTACTATTATATCTTACCCACCAAATCAAGACAAATGAACTGCAAACCAACTTCAAATATTTTAAAGGACAATTAAGTTAAATTGGTGGCATTATTTCCAGTGCCTGCACTTTCAACAGACTAAAAACAGCTCAGATTTACTTTTAACAGCAAACAGAAACAAAATCACAACTTTTGTGTGGTCTCGTTGAGTAACTTTATTGAGAAGGTTAAGATAATTGCTTAAATAAAATGTGCGGTAATTCAACACAGTCATGACAAAAAAAGAAGAAACAGATGCGAAGGCAAAGGATCTCCAAAAACAACAACCTTTCGTCCATTTGCTGATACATTATACTCATTTTTTAAAGCAGGTTTTTCTCAGGAAGTACCAAATAGAATTTTTTTTAATCATGTTTCTGATTTTATGTAGACCCAGTGAATCCCGTCTACCTGTAGGACTGTGGATTTAACTAAAAACAGCATATTGAGACAGGAACAGTAAAAACAGTACAATAAGACCTACCACAGCACAACTGGAACAGATAGATTGTGTAACTAAATCTGACAGCAGCCATAAGAACTTGCAATAACATTAAGATAACTTAATGAAGCATAGAAGTGACACTACGTGGTTGCCATCAACATCTTGTGTTACTATGTGCTGGTAATGTATCCAATACAGTTAAAGGTGCAAAACAGATAAATCCTGTTTATTTTTGTGACCTTTGGATTAGCAAATACAATGCTGGACCGTTTTCTGAAGATATTATTCATCTAAGAATCAAATAAAAAAGAAAAAAAAAAGGACCAGCTGAACATCTGATCTGAAAGTTAAAGTAATGTTTTAGCATGAAGACTGAAAGTGTTCTACTCTTCACAGAAAAGGAGTAAGTAAAGGATGCAGTCAGATGTGAGATCACTGCCCCAAGTGCAAAAAAAAAAAAAAAAAAAAGTGGAAAAATACATCACAACAGACATCAAAGAGGGCCTGTTCAGCAAGGTTAATGTCCAAAGGGGTTAGCAGAGGTTTTAAAAACACACCAATAAACGCAGGCCCTTGTAGTGAGCTATGATGACAGCTATTACTGGCAACTTGTTGTCCCAATAAGCAAACATTATTTTGGAAAACCTTTCATGGAGTCTCCACGTACACACTGACAGCAAAAAACCGCAGAGGTGTCAGGAAAAAAAAAAAGGAGAATGTTAACATGAAATTTTACTAACTGAAGGAAGAATTAACCTAATGATCTTAAAGCCGTGCTCTCCTGGACTTTAAAGCTGATGTAAGCTCAGTTCTGGGATGTTTTTTTCTTCACATTAGTTTAAAAAAATAAAAGTCAGCAGAGGGATGTTACCTAACAAAGTGTTAAACAGAACATGCACCCTTTAAAGACTTTTAAGAGTTCCCGTCTCTATTTTTGGTAGTTCACAATAAAGGCATTTGCTAATAAAAAAATAACTTCAGCGCAAAATCATTCATTAGTGAGCTTTAAAGTTCTGCTTTTGATCATATCACATGATCACATAAAGGAGATGATGCAATAGTCACAGCATCATCTTAAGTCTGTTTTCTTTTCTTCTTTTCCTATAAGATACACACTGCTGCACTTTGCAAAAGAACTTGTAAACATAATTTAATGGTTCAGTGACTAAACAGTTTCATCTTCCATGACCTTTATAAACAGGTAAATTGTCCAAACAAATGTTCCCAATAAATTGCCCTCATGTTATTTTTCTAAGCAGATTGTGTGGACTAGATTGCAACATGAGGATTAGATAGTCATTGGTTGTGTCAAAGAGAAATATAAAATAAGATGCAATGCCAGAAACATATCCTGTTGTTAGACCTGATACAAGTGTCAACACATGACACAAAGACAAATACATCTCCATATTTTATTTGAGAAAACAATTCCAAGAAAATAAAAACAAACAAAAAAAAAAAGATTCAACATATTATAAATTTGCCAACAGAGTTTTTAAGCAGTCTTCGTGGTTTATAATGGTTGGACATGTGATATCAACACTGATTTTATGACACATATTTCTGCTCCATCACTCATTTCAACTTCAGCATTTGTGCATCATAATTCCATCTGCCAGCTGTTGACAGCACCAGCTGACTCATTTCCATCTTAATAGTGAGGAGAATGAACCGGCTCTGGCTCTTCCGCTGTGTCCTCGTTTGTGACGCTGAGCTCAGCAACTTCTCAAAAAGCTAAAATGTGATCAGTAGAAGCAGTAACGTCCTTTAATGCGGACTGTTCATTGCTGCTGTACTTCAATTCACCTACATCCTCAGCATTCACCACATCACCAGCAGCCATTGTGGAAATGTTCTGGCTCTCATCACACAGGGCATTTTCATTTGTTCCCTCCTCTTCATCACTGGTGTCTATAATCTCTCCTTCCTCTCGCTCTTCCATTTGGACTCTTCTCTTTGCCCTTTTCTCCAGCGGTGATTCAATTTCAGGAGTACTCTCCTGAGGTCTTCTGTGAATGTTGGTTCCTCCT
This sequence comes from Telmatherina bonti, assembly GCF_933228915.1. Lineage (NCBI taxonomy): Eukaryota > Metazoa > Chordata > Actinopteri > Atheriniformes > Telmatherinidae > Telmatherina > Telmatherina bonti. The sequence goes on from NC_136626.1 coordinate 15,699,626, forward strand.
GGTGTGCAAGACCCTTGTACTGACGGTGAAACCGGAGCAACAGCCTCCCTTTCTTGAAGCGTCCCAGCATTGTTAGTAGCAGAACTTATGCATGGTGACACTGGTTCAGCTGCAATGATACAGAACTCTTGTTTTTTAGAAGATAATTTAACATGCCAACTGCAGAAACAATAAAATACTTTCATGTTCACACATGTAGGTGGCTTTTATAAGCAACATAGAAAGGGTTATTGAGAACAGGTCATGCAATTAGTGGTGCAACACTGAATTAGTGGAGAATAAACAGACATATCGTACTTTTCTTTAGCGAAACCTAGCATGCTAACTGTCAAAGAACTCGGCAGCCACATCACTGCGGTTCTTTCAGCAGGTGTGTCTAGCACTTTTTCCTTGTTTTGATCCTCAATACAAGGTAGGAAACTTTTGTATCACCAAGTGTATTTTGGAAGCCAGACATTAGAAGAATTCAAACTACAGGAAGATAGAAGTGTTATCACAAAGAGCTCACTGTAGCTGGTTAAAAGCAGTTTGTGGTATAATACGGACTACCTGCATTCTGCAGCAGTAACATCATTCTATCCTCAGCAGAGCTGGTGCCACAGCGGATGATTATTTGTTATCAATTCCTGCTGAGCTTCCCAGACCGCTGCATGTCTAATTATCACAAGTTGCTATGGATAACATTATAGGAAAATAACATGGCACTAAGGTCTTATCACTGAAAACACACACACAAGTCAGACTAAAATGACCTCATTTGTCACTCAGCTGGTCTGTTCCGACAGTGTCATAAAGGCTTTGTGTGGTCTTCTGTTACTATACTGTCATACAGAGTTTGGGAAGGAAAAAATTGATCAATGTGCTACTTCATGATAAGTGGCACTATTTCCACATGACTGACACCTCTCAACCCTAAACACCCAGCATGGGAATCTAATGACAAGCAGGCAATGGAAAATACAAACTGATATCCTGTTTTCTCATCTTCTGTTATTGCAACTCATGAGGTCACTTTTTAACAACAAGCCATGTTTTATCCTCTTTTTGGCAACGGTTGCTGTTGAGGTTAAGTTAGGTGGTTAAGTTGATGCTGAGCAGAACATTTCCGTAGGGGTAGCATGTCACCATAGTAAAAGAGAAAAAAATAAATAAATAAAAATAAGGGAACAGAGTCTTAAAACCTCTGCTGGAGAAAGCAGGACATAAAAATTCTGCTGGAATAGTGTGATCGGAGAGAAGCTGCTGTTTTGGGGCTGGTATAACCATCATAATGTATACCTAACCTTTATGTATGGGTAAGTATGTATGGAAGTATGGGACTGGAAAGCAAAGGGCAAAACCAAAAAGAAGTGTTTATCCAAATGCAGCTAAAAAGAGAAAGAGCTGGTGTGAATGACTGAAGATTTTGTTACCTGGTCCTTTCAGTGGATATTCCTTCCAGTGATCTCTGAGCACAACATGCAGAACAGGATATTCAATTAATGTTTTGTAGCTCAGGTTGTCCCTTAGGCTCTTTTCAAAGTCCAACTCGTAGTACCTATTTCAGGACAAAATGGGAAAAAAAAAAACAGAGAAAAAGGTGAGTATTATAGTGAGTATTAAAACACACTTGGATAATTAAGTAATATTTCTTGTCTTTAAACAAGTATGGCTAAAAGAAAAAAACACAAGAAAAATTATTATTGCTACTATGTGGCGTTACTAGGTTTTTATTGGACATGATAAAGAACAGAGAGGACAGTGTGAGGATTTCAAAACACATGTGAAATGTCATTTCATTTCTTCCACACTGGACGAAGACAAAAAACCAGCAGGAGGTATGAAGGTACTATTCAGCAGATGTATTTTGGACATGGGGAAAAAATATGCAAATGATGGTGTGTGAAAATGTGAAAATGGGCTGTAGCTCAGGAAGTTCAGGGGGAAAAGCAATAGCCTTTGTGAAATCGATTCCAGGCTTCCCCTGACCACATGCCGAAGTGTCCTTGGGCAACACACTGAACCTCTAGTTGTCCCCCGATGTGCCTGTTGGGGTATGAATGTGTGTTTGAATGAGTGAATGTGCCATGTAGTGTAAAACACTTTGAGTGGTCAATATGACTGGGACAGCGTTATACAAGTACAAATCCATTTAGTATTTAACAAAGAAAAAAACTTGAGCAATCAAAAGCAGGTTCTCCACTAAAGAGTGAATCAATGTGTGATGTGTCTACCGGGCAAAAACTGCTTGCAAGTCCTTGTTGTTGTGTCTAAGTAGCAAACAAATGTGTGTGGATGTTTTTTATGTTGTGAATATGTAAGTTAAACTGAAACATCCATGTTTTTAAACAGTCAAAGAAAGCAGGCTGCGAGTCTATGGGATTATTAAAACTGTTCACTTCTAGAAACACAGCGGCATCACTCAGCCAGGAACACAAACACATCTGGAGTCTGAACAGAGCAGAACACGCGGCTGATGGAGTCTAGCAGTGTTGTGGAGTTGGGGGGGGGGTTCTTGTGTATATTCTGCTGCAAAAATCCACCAAGAAAGAAGAGTTTTAAAATAGGACACAAAGTTAAAATGGGACATCCAGCATACTGTTGTCACAAGAGGAAAAAAAATGGACATCTACCAGATGGTAGCAAACCTGTTTTTATATTTAAAAAACAACTTACTATAATCGTGTCGGAAATTAATTTAATTAAAACCAAAAAAAAAAAGGAACAACCCCCCCCCCCAAAAAAAAAAACTCTACATGCAGAGAATTATAAATACTGTAACCATAAGTCTAATGAGGCCTATTCTTACCTTATGCTGCATTCACACACACACACACACACACACACACTGAAATCCTGACTTATTCTAGAGTGTTTCTCAATCTTGTTCCTGCTACCCTGCATGTTTAGAAGTGGTCATACTTGACACACCGAACTCAAGTGAATGGCTCAGTAGCTGTCTTGAAAATAACTTGATGAGCCGTTCCTGTTAATCTGCAGCAGGTGTGCTGCTGCCTAATGTACACAAAAGAGCAAAGTTCAGCATGTACAGGACAGAAACACCGCTCTCTTACAGGACCACAACATTACTGAAAGAAAAAAAAATTAAAACAAACACAGAATGGACACACACACACACATACACAGATGTTTCCTTTTTTTTTTTTTTTTTAGCTAGAAATGCAAAAACAGCATCTCTGTGTGTGACACATCAGGATGTGCAGATGTTGTGCAGGCTTTGGCCAGCTGGGAGGAAAGGCAGAGGTAAGGGAAAGAGGAAAGAGCATCCTCTGGATCATAGAAGTGGAATAAAAAACAAACACGAAAAAATAACACAAACAAACATCCAGCAACGTGTGAAAGGTTCCCTTGATGCACAGCCTGCCTCTTTTCCAGTAAGATGATGTTGCTTACAAAGCTATGTTCAGTTCAGCACAAGTACTTCTTTATTAGAGAGGCCAGTCGCTTCAATAACAACATGCAGTCATACCCATTGCGGCAAATGACCTCTAAGGAACCGCTACATCTGCCATACATGACTTCACAACATTAATAATACAGGTCAAAATTAAGGGTTTCTTTTGAGGAAATATAATTTTAAAAGAAGGGGCCTGTTTGGGGTTGAATTGCTTTGACCCTTTTTAGATTCTTAAAATGGGATGAGACCCCCATCTGGAGGCCCCAGCCCCTTAAAATTATAATCAGTGGCCACGGCCCTGTTACGTAACTGTACTGAGTTAATTTGAGGCAATTTCCTTGGACAAACATCCTAATTTTGCCCCTGCTGACAAGATTTACAAACTTACAATATAAAGTACAAAAAGAAGTTTACTGCACTGCAACTTTTAATTAATTCTGCTTTTAATTATTTTAATATGACTTATGATTTCATTGTGATTTTGTATTTGTGTTGTCTTCTATGCTTTTTATTTTTATTTTACACCATCTGTAATGCTTTTAATGTTTCACGTAAAGCACTTTGAATTGTCTTGTACATGAAAGGTGCTATAAAAATAAACTTGCCTCGCCTTGCCTTTACTGAGTGCCAAGGCAGAAAAGTTGACTTGACAAGTCAGGAAAAAGAATTCTCAACTTTCAGTGCCATTACAATGTTAAGTAAAAATGCTGCGAGGAATCACTTAAAGATCTTTCTTTAGAAAAGATAGAACAACCCCAAAGAGGAGCGTGTTATCTTTGACTCATTTCTGAATAATTCAGAGCAGGAAATATCCGTGCCAAGAAACTTTTCCACTTTAATGTGGCCATTTACTGAAATAAGTCTCCCCCAATCTAAACAAAGTGGCTGCATAAGAGTGGCCTTGATACATGTAAATATTCTTCTGGGGAATTTTTAGACTTTTCAGTGTCATTTAAAAACTCTTAAGACTTTAACAACTTTATTCTCTACCCCTCCAGAATGTCATGCCTCTGTCCTATTAAGTCAAGGATCTTTCACAAGACACATATTATCAGGCTGGGATTTGATCCTATGTCCCTTGTGTTAACAAACTATAGCCACTGTACTGCACTGCAAATCTTAAAATGCACACAATGAAGTGAATTTTTTTTTATTTGACCTCTAACAGTAATTGGCAGCACAGAGTCTAAGACAGTGAGTATTTATAGGAACATTCTGCTTTTTGTTTTATCTTTTAAGTTTGTTTTAACAATGTTTTTTTTTTCCAATTCAATTTAAACAATTTTGTTTCGGTTCATTACATACAATCAAAAAGGATATCCATCTGAATTATAAGTTATAACATAATCCAACAAAACAGAAAAATGCTAATATCAGTTAAAGCTTTTGCAAGGACTCTGAACATTTAAATGTGACAAAAACTATTTTTCAAACATAATCATTTGAATAAACTATGTAACAAATGGCAAAGTTAAAATATGCCTGGTCCAACACAAAGTAAAATTTATTTAAATTAAGACCTTGTGGCATTAGAAGACACTGTTCCTGTCTGTGAAGAAAATATGGTGTCACTTTTTGCTTTTTAGGTAAAGTGGGTGCCATGTTGCTCAACATGCAGGTTAGAGGCATCACTTTGTATTGCTTTCCTGGTACACTTAAAACTTGTCTGAATTCTTCCATCTGTTGATGGACTTAAACACAACAGCTCTGCACATTTCCATCTGAACGTATGATGGGAAGTGCTGACTGCAGCATGTTTGTCATTTTTGGGGGAAGTGCCGATGACAATTTACGCATAGGGTGACAAGACATGCACTCTATAAAGATACAAGTGCCTAGAATAATGTGAGTTGGCTCAACCGTATCGTATATCACTCCTGTCTATGTCCTTCAGCTTTTAGTTGTATCCCTGTTGCCACACACCTGGCTTCCATTAAAGAGATCCAACAGTCAATGAAGTTCTGCTAAATGACTGATTAGTCTGAGTCAGGTGTGTTGGAACAGGGGTACATGGAAAACCTGCAGGATTGTTGCCCTCGAGGACCGGAGCTGGGCATGCCTGCTATAAAAAACAGAGAAAGAGGTCCTCAGGACCTGGACTGGAAAACTCTGTATTACACTAAGTCATTTATATACATGTGCACATTTAGTGCTCTTTTCCCTCTGTAGTGAATAAGTAAGATCAGCTATGTGTCTTGTTACTGAGCCACACCCAACGATAAATCAATGAGCGTCTCTCTGGTTTAGAATATACCAAACCTCAATTTTTGATTGTACATAAAAAATTACAACTGCTCAACATAAATTAACTGTAATTCTATATTGTCTCACTTGTAATTTCTGTAATTATTCAGGTGGTATTATACAGGTAAAGCATGAGAGGTAAAGATTAGTTTAATATATCCAAACAGGTAACAGGGGACACCCTGATAGCTTAAATCTCGGCGGAGCTTTCCAGTCATCTTTCAGCAATTCGTCTCACCCCGCTGTCATAAGAAAATAATTTATCTTCTTGGAGAAAGTGCAACCCAGCCCACTGGGCTAAACAAAGGGAGCATGCGTGTGTGTGTGTGTGTGTGTGTGTGTGTGTGTGTAATAAAAGAATGAAAAATGATCCACGTTTCGTGATGTCTCATCCAGGCCAGGGGGTAACAATTATGAGCACCCAGGATCATCATTTACTTTATGACAAAGTGGAAATGGAAGCCAGCCAAAGAATCAACAAGTAGGTGCAGCAAACGGACGCCATCACTTCCTGCTTAGGGTGGGAAGAGGGAGCACAAAGAAACAGAAACTGTGGAAAGACGAACTTGTTTAAGAAAAAGTTCATTAACTGGATAAAAAAGATAGAAGCGCTGCCTTGCACAATGCTGTCATCAACGTAAAAAAGGGAGGGAAAAAACTGGCTGTTAATGTTTTCTTGCCAAAGATATGCACTGGTTTTCAGGAATTTACAAGGTAGTGATGTCATGTCCATAAACAAATTATTTCAATTTTTCAAACACACACACACACACGCACACACTGAATAAGTTGCTCATCATTAGTAAGATTAGCTGGTCCAGCATAGTCACACGAATGAGATGACTGAGTCCTGACAAAACTCTTGGACATTTCTGGAGATTACAAAATTGTCTCCTGAATATTAGACAAAGTAAAACTACTTCTGGACATTGCTGACAGTGACCTGTGAAATTAATCAGTTTTTCTGTTTGTAAAGTATTTAACTGATAAATGAATCAAGAAAATGATTGATCCATTAACTGATGTGTATGAGCTTTAGTCAGAGACCAAAACCAGATGTTTAAAACAACATTAAAGTTATGCTGCACTCTTCAGAATGACAGATTGCTTCATTTCTCAATTTTTAAATGCACTCCAAGACTATATGCTGGACAAAAGTAGGCTATGCTGTTTGTAAATATACTAGGATGTAATGTGAATAACTCGTCCAGTAAACACAGAACCCCTTTTTAAAGTGCACAAGTATGAGTCTCAGCTGAAATCAATATTTGATCAAGAAACTGTCACATCAGAAGCAACATAGAAAACAAGTTATACAGTAGATGGAGAGTGACTCTCACCTCACAGAGTTGGCTTTTCTTCCCTCTGTTTTCATGAAGACTTTCACATGATCAAATGGAGAGTTCACATACATCTTCAACCTGAAAAAGAAATGACCATTAACACAAGCCATTAAAATCATCTAAAACAGTCAATTCTGCATATGCAAGCAGGAGAATTGTGCATATTTTTGCTGCTTCATACACTGTCATGATATTCAGCTGAATAAACCCATGTCGAGGAGATGCTGTTTGAGGTGGGAAACAAAGCTGAGCAGAATCATGTTGAATCCATAATGAAAAGAATGTCTTAATTTTACATTTTGTCAAGGGGGAATTATTTATGTGTGTTATTGTAAAAGCAGATGAAAACAAATTCATTAAGAAAAAAATCTGCATCTGTGTTTATTACTTAAACTTTAGAGGGGATGTTTTTCAGTCTGTTTGTGTGTAACGAAAGAAAATAAACCAAACAATAAAAACGAAAGGAAAATAGTATTGATTTGAGTATTGCCTCTGAAAAGACCATTGAGGCATAGATCCTTACAAAAAACAATATGCATGAAGGTAACAGAGCTTACTTTTGACGAATCACAGGGTCTGAATCTGTAGGATGGATATATGGAGTCAAGATCTGCATCAAGGTCTGTCTGTCAGCCACTCTGCAACAGCAAAAGACATTGCTGGATGATGCGAAATTGGCTAGATATAATGAAGTCAAATCATGGTCTGACCATAATAATACAATACCTGCCATCAAAAAATGACTTAAGTTTGAGCAAAAACCTCCATGGATACATTATTTAAGAAAAGTGTTACTGTCGGGTTACTCACCTCCTCTGACTGAACTCTGAGCCACTCTGAGGAAAAATGAGCTTCAGGTGCCACAGGAAGCAGTTCTCTCTAAATGACATGCAGAAACACTCACTTTTAACTTGAATTAATAAATATTTATTTTAAATTTTGTTTCAATGTATAAATAAGAAAGACTATCTGCACTTTCATGGCACTCTTGGATTAAAACCTAAATCTGCCCAAGAGAGAGCAGAAGGTGGTTTCCTTTTTTTTTTTCTGTTTTAACCAGAAAAAAAAAAATCAAACCAGTTTCGATGGTTTTGCCCATCGCTCTGATTGGATTTTCATGTGTAAATGTAACTGGGGAAAGAACACCAGCTGGTGGATGTCATATAATAATTACTCCTTCTGGGGTAATTCTATGGGCAGTGACAATTACATGTGGTTAGTTTCTTGTTTTTTTTTTTTGCTTTGTTTTTTCTGGGTTGTTAGGTGTGTCCTAAAAGCAAACCGTTGTTCCCTAAACAGCTGTTAGCATTTATTTATTTCCCCCTACTCTCTCAGATCTACTACAGTTGTCAGAAATGGACAATGGCTTTTTTTTTTTTTTTTTTTTTAATTTACATCATGGCGAGAATTGCAGACAAGGTTCCTAACTTGTGTTGATGCAAAGTACCACATGCATCCGTTTGTATCTGCAATACAAGGAAACAAACTGCATAGAGTTCTGCAGAAAGGACACAGAGAAACCTAAATGAAAAACCTGTGTTCTCTAACATAAATTTCTATACATCTTTAGGATATTTAAATACTCATATACATCTGTGATAATAGCTTGAGTATATGTTGCTGCTCCCTAAGAAATAAGCTCATAACAACTTGCACAAAAAGCTCTCCTCTCCTGGTACTGAGCATAACTAAAGGGAGCTGATTAACCAAGACCACAGACCTGACCAAATATAAGGTGGAGCTGATTCTTCAAGCCCTTCTTCACCAGAGCAGGAGATCTGAGGCCTTGATTGATGAAATGAAGATCAAACAAACTCAAAAGGAGGCTAAGCCTAATTTAGAGGCATGTACTAGTGGCCTTGTCATTATGGCTTCAGTACTAACCCAGTCAGATTCTGAGCAAAGCTTGGACAAGTGATTTTCAGAAGCTACTTTTACTTGACTTTAGACAAATGCTTTCACACAAGCGTTAAGGACTGAAACCTTCAATCTAAATGCGTAGAATCCCAGCCTAAATGATTCTAAGGAAAAAGAAAACTTGTTTTTAACCTGGCTTGTCAAACCATTTATCCAATTTCCAAATATCCTTATATACAATTATTCTGTAGGAAACCGTCTTTAGTTAAGACATTGGAAGTTTGTAACAGAATTACTCTGCAATAGACTGAAACTAAGTCAAGAAAATGTCAAAGAAATGACTGGAAACATGCCACAAAGTAATTGCTACTGGGCCATCACAAAACAAAGTCTTGTCTGCGCGAAAGCAGCAGAGCATCTCTAGTTTCAAGCACCATGTGCCCACTTGGTTGTAGGTTGAGGAAAATCCCATCAGGATGTGGCAGCAATAGCAGGCATGCTGAAGGAGGTGAAAAGGAATTCCCTTTGGAAGTGTAGGAGATAGCTGGCACGTTTTACATCTGCGTCAGAGAAATTAATGTTGAAAAAGGTTTGTCTTTGGTGCGTCAGTGTTGCATGTGTGTGCAGATAATTGTGTTTCTATGTACAAACGAATGAGGCAACAGGTGTGATAAAGCAATTATATTGCCATTACAACAAATGGAAACTATTTCTTTTCGTGGGAAAAGAAGATTGTCCAAAGATGCCTGCAAGAATTTCAGGCAAGGTGATCATGCATACCTGGGAAAAGTGTCATTAGCAAATAAAAAAAAAGAAAAGAGGTGGGAGGGAGAGAAGAGATCAAGACTATAAAAGTCAAAACAGAAGCCTTAACAGTAGAGGATGACTGTTTCACATACCGGATACTGCTAAAACGGTCACGCTGCTGAATCCGTCAACACAATTTAACTCCAAAGAACAACGAAAAGCTGCAAAAGGCTAATAGTGCAGGGCTTTACACAGGGACACAATCCACTTTAAAAAGGAAAAAAAAAAACATGGCTGTTTAAAAAGAATAAGCCTCTGAAGTATGCAAGGATTACGTTGAAAATGTTATAATTCCCAGCAATAATTTATCTGATACCTTAAATGGTCTAGATTAAAGAACATTTTTTCTTTTGAGGGATTAGTCAACCAGCTTGTTTGGCAACAAGAATAAAGTCTTTCTGAATAAAATAGGATTGGTACGTGGCCAGAAACGTTGAAGAAAAAAGAAAAAAAAAAAACTGTCTCATTGTTAATACCATACACATGTATAAATGTTTCCGGGATGTATTAAAAGCCTTAGTATTAACGACCGACCTACCAAAGTCTGTTTCCCTTTCCCTTCATTTGTCTTATATGTTTGCATATATGTGGAAAAATATCTAAAAGAGTAACCGGGACAGTTTATAATCTGGATTTTTGAGCTTCCAGTTCAGACATAGCAGTCTCCTTCTGAAAATAGCCAAGTTAAAAATAATGGGGCTATAAATGAGCAACCACCGCTCTGAAACTAAACTGAGAAATTTCTCAATATTTGCACATCAGAAACAGCTGGAATTATTTGTCTGAAAGTTTATGAAAATGTCAAACCTTGGTGAAAAAGGATTTGAGCAAAGCTTTGTGTTTCACTTAAGAATGCTTGGTAAAAGAGCACTTACCAACTAATGATGAAATGTCCTTGAGGACTGAATCAGGGTGGACAACTTCTCTGGACAATAAATCCTGGAGTGACATTTAGTTTAAAATAAGCAATAAATGCTTTCCCAGAATTACTGTAAATCATTAAGTTGGTCTAACAAACTTTGTTAGGCAACAGCTGTCTCCATAACAATGGAGTACAAAAGACTGATCACAATCTATTCAGACTAAACCAAATGATTTTTGGTGTGAAAACATAATCACAAATACACACACACAAATACTGAAGAATAATAGGAGAGCATAGAGAGAATTAGGTGAGGAAATTCACTGTTTCTGTTAACACTTGCTCATCACAACAAGATTCATGTTCTCACAGGTGGAAATACTCTGGAGGAATGCCTCGGTGGAATACCTGAGAGAAAGGACATGGTGCATAAAGTAACTTTAGTCAGGAAGATTGACAGAAAATCTTCACAAGAAGCCAAGAGTCAATAATAGGGGAATGTGTATGGTCATATATACATACATTTTTAAGGCAACAGCACAGATCTGATAACATGTTTTACTTTAAGATTTACACTAATTCAGCTGCTTAATTTACTTAAATGGTTATTCACTAGTCCTTAATAAATATTGTTACACTCTATTCAAGCTATTTGCAAAACCAATTTAGCCTCTTTAATATGAAGTACTCGACAAACAATGCCCATAGGGAAAATATGTTTTAAAAGATATGCTGTGTCATAGAAAGACTGGAAACATGAAGAAGTGAGGACTCTAATGTCCCTTATTAATGGCTAGTAATCAAATCAGACTCTTGACCAAAACATGTGGTAGAAGCTCTAGTGTTCTAGCGTTCAGGTGTGTGACCTTTTCGAAAAAAGAAATGATTTGGCTGTGATGATTTCATGCTTCTCACAGCTTCATCGGTTGTTGTTCATGTACTCAGGCTGTGTACCTAAAGATATGTATAGTTTTTAAGTACACTAAACATAGTACAACTTTAACTGCTCGAGAGTCAAATCGATTGTCTGCATCTGTAAAGGAGACAGAAAAATAAAGCAGACTCAGATGAAGATGGATGAATTTGTTAACAAGAGCACGCTCTGTTTATTAAGTTAGTAATTAGAGTTTCTTGTGCCATCATCGCTTTGGAGTAGAACTCTTCACTGTTAGTCTGGCGCTGAAGAGCTACAATCCATCTGGTTGGTTTAAAGACGGGGCAGATCCAACAAAAATTGAGATACACATGAATCCCTGAGTCCTGTGTTTTTTTCTAGTCTTTCTATGCCAGGATTTGGGTGGCAAGTGGGTGCTGGGGAAAGATTATAGGATTTGAGGACCTTTTTTATTTGGATACAAAAACTAAATCCAGAAATCAAAGCAGTATTTGGATCCACAATCTCAGCGGGTGGAGTAGAAGAGAAAACTACTACGTGCAGCTGCATCTGATGTCTTCTTATTTAAGTTCTGGCTTGAATCACTTGTAGCTGGACCAACACTGCAGTTTTCCTGCCCTGAACTAAAAGATTCAAACGTGTGTGAGTGTAAGTACTTGTATGACTCTATTTGATGGCTAGACTACATCTAGTTGTGCATAATGTGTCCAAGGAGAAAAACAGTTGAACGAAAGCCTAAACAGGGAGACATTTGCACTTTTTAGATTAATATCCCAAATGGCCCAAAACATAGCTCTGCACCTGATGAATGGCTCCTGATTTTATGATTAACACAGACTGGACCCCTGAGGAGCTGGATTTCCTGGTTGTACTTGGATAACAAGGGTGATCAAGAGCAGTGTCTGGAAACTGTTAATATCTGCACAAATTTAATTATATTTTAAATAAAGTTCTATTTACAAGAGTAAAGCAATGAGTGAATGTTCTAGCAAAGTAATCTGGTTAATTTACAGTATGGAATTTGCTGAACAGCATGTAGCCCACAGTTAACTGGCAAATTATGATGGCAGGGTTTGCAACGCTGATTAAACTGCTGCTTTCAGTCTAACGCAAGCTGTGCCTCGAATGACAGCTGACAGAGACTCTGCTCTGCATCACCAGTGGTTAATCAGCCAAAAGGCTTTCAGCTGCAGTCTAAAAACATGAACTAAAGCTGCTGTTGATTGTTTCACTTGAACTTACGTTTGTGGAAAGTAGAAGCCGTTCTGCACATGAGGATGAAGTGACGAATATTCACACTATGCCACAAATCTTGGGGTTCTCACAGTTTTAATCCATTTGTACATTTATTTGAACACATGGAACCACTCAGACCCCATTCGTGTTTCAAAAAAGCTGTAATGAATCTCATAAAGACTTTAAAATGGCATTAATAGTCTAATTGTGGTGCTAAAATTGCACTAATTTTCCATGGTCTTGCTAAGACAAAGTCATCTTCTCCATTTCCACTCTACCTTCATGTTTTCTGTTTTATTGGGGGCAATGTGATATCGTACGTTTCAGTGTAACATTTACTACCCTCTTAATCAGGTTACACTTGTTGGTAAAACTTTTTGCAGTATGACTTTCCAGTTGGTCACATCTACATTGTTGTTTAATAAGAAAGGAAATTTATATTCTATTTGAATGTATTCTCTTTTCATCCTGAGCTTATTTTCTGACAAGCTAGATTAACCAAGCAGCTTGTGTGCTGTGGCTTTTTTATTTTACCCAAAGAGATGTACATGTATATTTGGAGAACGAAGCTTGTCACAATACTTATCTGAGCAGACAGCAATCTGATTGTATAATCTGATTGTATAATCATGTATAAAAACCATTATTTTCCCTTCTTTTAGGTTCAGCTCTTCCTCTCTTACTGAAGTCATCTCACTGTGCCCTTTTCTTCTGTTATAATATAATGATGCCCAAGTAGAAAATTAGATTGACCGGCTATTTTTTCTAAAGGTAAATAAAGGATGAACACATGTTAATTAACATAGGCTCTATATAAACGAGCAATACTTCTAATAAAATATATGTACTATATATATATATATATATATATATATATATATATATATATATATGTATATATATATATATATATATGTATATATGTGTGTGTGTGTGTGTGTGTGTGTGTGTGTGTGTGTGTGTGTAACATAGGTTTAAAGAATACAACAGAGGCTGTGGCGCTCACCCAGCCTCCTAACTCTAGAGATGCTGACTGATCCAGTGAAACTGATGAAATCTGAAAGCAATCTGAACCCATAATGACCATTAATCACCAAAGATTTCTTATGTATCTACAACAGGGGTGTCCAAAGTCGGTCCTCGAGGGCCGCTGTCCTGCAGGTTTCCCATGTATTCCTGTTCCAACACATCTAGCTTCCACTAAATGGATCAAACAGCCAATGACGTGCACAACTGATTAAACTCTACTACTAATTAATTTGAATCAGGTGTGTCTGAGCAGGGATACATAGAAAACCTGCAGGATTCTGGCCCTCGAGGACCGGAGCTGGACACCTCTGATCTACTACCATTAACCCAGTGCTGGACAATCAGGACACCTGCAGATGTTAATGCTGGAGGTCAGAGAGCTTTTGGCTGCACAATGACAAATTCAGTATGAGGCCTGTAGTTATAATTTTATAGTAGTTTAAATCCAAGTGGTCACAGAGTAGGCAGCAGTTTTTGGTACTCTTGAATTATGCTTAATGTTTCTCTTTAGAAGGATGTCACTTGGGCCCTTCTGGGTTTTTACCATTGCAGTCCTTAAATGGACTTTTAGTTCAATTTTGATCAAATCAAAGTGACTAAGGGAACCTCCCCAAAGGAAGGCATAACGCTTAGCATTTAAAATAGACTCATGTTCTCATCTCCCTCAGTCTCAATTATCAGAACAGGAGTTACTTTCATTTCTCACCATCGACCAATGAGGGTTTATTTTACCCACTGCCAACAAAGGGGCACATTTATGAAACTGTGGTGTTCTTCAACACTTGTCAATAAATAGGAGAAAAGTTATACCTCCTCTAACCCATAAAGTTGGGTTAATTGAGGCTGATTTCCAGTATATGGAAAAATTATATATGAGGCACAAAACCACACGAGCTCATGTTACTAATTATTTCAAGTTATTACAGAAATATGTTCAGTCATTACACACAGTAACTGTTCCTGCAATGCATTGTCCAGTCCACTTACGCTGTCTTTCAGGAAAATGCCCTGCCATGCCAGGCTGAGGCTGAAGAAAACATAATTCCACCCTAACACAACTACTCCCAATGTTCTGCCAAATGCCAGCGATTATATAGCTACCCTCCAAGGGTTGGACTGAGAAGTACCCAGTAACTTTATGTCACTCTCTGCTGTTTGTTCCTTGCATTTATAGTTGATCATTGGCATCAAAAAGACAAATGGGAGCAGGTTCAGGGAAATTATTTTGCTTACAAACATTATTTTAAAAAGACAAACTCAAACTCACGTACACTCACACCACTGCCAGGTGTGAAAGCTCACCAGTCAGCTGTCTGCCAGGAATGATCTTTCTCTGGCAGTGCAAATAATATGTCACTAACCAGCTGCTGTCACATCTGCTTTCTATATTATGTACTTGGTACATTCTGAAGCAGATTCTCTCTTGATCTCTTGCTACTAATACCTTTTTTATCTTGCTACTAAAAGCTTTTATCTCATCCTTGGTATCCTTTAGCTGGTCTGTAAATGGAAAACTACTGGAATTATGATGGAAATTATTAGGAAGACACAGTGAAAATAAACTAATTAAACAAAAATGGAAACAAGGAGTTTGGAGTTGCGGCTTCAAGTCCAAGTTGACAAAGTTATTTTATCTCGAGAGGAGAACACCAGACAGGCATGATAAAAGCACAGGTTTGGGGAAGGAATAGAAGGTGGCAAAAGGAAAAAAAAATGAGATGGAGTGACTGGCAAAGCTTTTTTTCTGGTGGCAATCCTGATTGGCACCTACTCTCTTGACATTTCAGACTCATAAAACTTTAATTTGCAGTTCAACAACCATTTTCCTTCTCTTCTTTTTCTCTTTTCCTTTTCTATTCTTCCACTGTGGAATTAGAGTGGCAGGGCTTAGTTGCAAACAGAAATGGTAAAACTGGGTGGCATGAGTGGCGAAAGGTTGCTCAGAGAGGGGAAGACAGATGCCAAGAATGACAAGACCACCAATGGAATTGAGCAAACTGGGGAATTAAAAAAAGGTGGTAGTGGGTCTATGTGAAGGAATTCTTATTTCCAGCTTACAGCAGTAATGATCAGTTTTCTGAAGGGTTTCTAAAACATGCCCTATACTCAGAATGTCATTGAATTTGCAGTGAAGGATGTAAATATCAATATAAGAAATAAATACCCAGCTACATTAAGTAAACCCTAAAAACAAAGAGCTTTGATGACCAAACACATTTAAAATGAGCTCTAACTTAAATAAAATGGCATGTCATACAAACATTATGCTCAATTATCAGATGTGAGGCAGACTATATATTCATTTAGTCCTCCAGTAGTTCACATTTTTCCTTTAACTGGGGTGTAGCATGGCAACCTGTCCTCTCAGTTTGTCTTCAGTATGTGTTAGTGTGTGTAAGTTAGCTGGTATCTGTAGATATACTGAAACACTGCGTCCAAAATTACTTTGCACATCCGCAACCAGTAATAAAATCATATAATTTTGACTTAAAATGATTACCGCCATGACTTCTTCAAAAAGATTTAAAACCATCATTCATTTTGTTTCTCAATCCAATAAAAACTGAAACATGTTGCACTGAGAGTTTCATGTGATGTGGCTGCTGTTTGCCTATAAATCACAGACTTGTGAAATGCAGGAAAACTACACTTCTGTTGCTTCAGCTTATCAGTTTACATAGTGTTTTTTTTTATAGTACTTTGAATGAAGGTGACACCTCCTTCATATGTGAAAGACTAGTGTAGATCAACATATCATCCCCATACGAGACACTACTGTGAGATCACTCAAGAAAAGAATCAGACACAATTGTTTGGGCTTTACAAGAGTGCCATCCTGTGGCAATGTTGCACATGAATGTCACTGCTAAAGACGATACTTTCTGGTGCATAAATGGAAGCAAAGTTCCCAGCACATTCAAAGGATCTTCATGATGTTTGGAATTTAAGTGGTTCGATTCTCTATGTCTTTACTTTTTTCAGCCTAAATCTGTTTTTCTTTTCTATGACAGTGTTAGATGTGCAGAGTATTTATAAAGCTGTTTATGTAAATTGTCATGATTAAGACCCATGCCGATGTTACTTCATTTACTAGTTAATCTAGAATATAATAAATTATCAAGACGAAGGATAATACAGAAAATGAAGTGTCTAAGTGATTAACTTGTGTCTTTAATATTTGCTAAATTTAAGTCAATTCTTGTACTGTTGAACTTTAGCTGAAGTTAGTAAAAATAATAATGAAAATATTGTCCAGTTTTGACTGAATACTTACTTTGGAAGGAAGAAGGTGGAGTTTTCTTTGCTCTTTGTGAAGGTGACTGGGAGAAATCTCAGGGTGATGTTCATCTTCCTGGCTTTGACGGCCATTTTCTTTGTCTGGGCAAGAGAGATAAAAAAAATAAAGACAATATTCTAGAAAATAGAAATATTCCAGGAAAAATAAGACATGTAACATAAAAGAAATACATTTGGTTAATGTTCTTTTGACATTTTTTTCTAATGTGCAAGGTAATAAATAACCTGCTAAATAGTTTAAGTGAAATTAATTCAGCAGTGAATGAAAAAAAGTCTGAATTTTACAGAAGCAAGATGGGCAACCTTTTACTTGTGTGTGTGTGTGTGTGTGTGTGTGTGTGTGTGTGTGTGTGTGTGTGTGTGTGTGTGTGTGTATATATATATATATATATATATATATATATATATATATATATATGTGCCAATATCTCGCTAAACATCAGTGAGTCATGTAAGAGTAGGTTCACTTATGTCAACAGAGAAGTAAACATAAAAAAACACCTCTGATACGTAATAAAACTCGAATCCATTCAAATCAATGAATGTATTTTCTTAAAGTCAGCTCTAAGCACAGCATTAAATTGTGTCTGAAGCAGCTTCACCAACAAATGAACAGGCAGATTTATGGTTTAGTAATCTGAAAACACCCTATAACAAGTATAACTTCTCATATCTCTTATGTTAAAGAAAAATCTCCCTGAGCAGATTTATTGGGACCAAACACTGCCTGGCATACAGTGTGCAAGTCAGTGGGAGTGACTTTCTTCTTATATTTTCTATAAGAAGAAATCCGTAGAGATAGTGAACATTTGCAGGCATCAATTTATCTGGCTGTGCAAGATTCATGAACAACTAACTGAAGATGGTTAGAACGTCTCCTTAGTCCCCTCATCTGAAAGGACAAGAGTTTCTTTTCTGGCCATTTCATAACTTCAGGTTGGCGCTGAGAGACAGTTGAGAGATTTATTAGAAGCTAGAGCTAAAATCCTAACATAGATTATGTGCCAAGCATTTATGTCTCCCTGTGAATAAGCCTCATTATTTTGATAGATTTCTTTGACCGTTGCAGCAGTTAGTGCCTCCAAAACACATATAAGTACACGACTTACTCCAAACTATCAAATGTCACTGAAGCAGAAGTGTTAGTATTAGTAAGTGCAAGTAATAGATGGCATGCACTTTTTGCAAAAATAAATGTATGTGGTTTGGACCAATAGCAGAAGGTATTGCATAACTATAGCTGCAAATTACACAAGCGGTAAAGCACACAAAAAAGCTATTCAGAAGACACTGTTCCACCCATCCAGTTTTCTATACTGGCTTAAATCAATGGATGGCTGAAAATGTTTTTTTATGTCATCATTGCATTTTTAAGAGTCAGTCAGACAATAATTATTTACCTTGAAAGTGTAATGTGGAACCCGGATCAGTTTGTCTCTAGTGGCTCCATCAGCAAATCTTCCAGTATCTTCCAGAAACCTGTAATCTACAAGCCAGGCAATGCAGAGCAAAAAGAAAGGGAAGACATCTAGAATTAAACCTATCAGAATTTATTAATGACATATCCAAAAGAAAGTGTTGACTGGCTGCTTTAACAATCATGTTTGTATAAACAATTGCCAGAGTTTGCAGAGCCTACTGAAGGTTCTCAGACCCCTTGTAATTTTTACTTTTTCTTTATGCGTTATTACACATGAAACAGACTAAAATGATTTGTCCCATTCCATTATTAATCCTTACACAACAGCAATAGATCCCTGTTTTGTTTTGTATTTTTCATATCTGTTTGTAACAAGTGAAGCTTATAAAACTTAAATGGAGTCTGTGTCAGACTCATTTCATTATACGTAAAAAAGTAAGACCTGCACACATCTATAATCATAGAGAACTATCTGCACTAGGACTGTGACGATTTGCTTTTGTCCCGATTTGATTCAGATTTTTTGGGTGCCGATTCTATTTAAATTGCGAATTAGGCCTGACAAAAATCTTCATCGTACGGGGAACTCCAATGTTAATGACTCAAAATCCGAGAAACCAAAATCCTCTGATCCAATTAAATTAAAGAATGAGCATTTTGGCCAACACAATCCATGACAGTGGGCCTTGTTAAAAGCATTTCTGCAGTTAAACATGCTGCTGGTAGCATCCCTATGTGATGTTTGTCTGTCATAGTAGCTGATAGGGGAGTCAGGAAAGAAGCACAAACTTCTACTCAGTCTACTCAAAATGCAGGTTTACAATGATCCGGATCTCTGGAGACAATTCCCTTTGCAACCCCGAACAATTTTAAAGATTTTTGGAAAATAAAAATGGGAGAAAAGTGCAACAAATGAAACAAACAAGTCAAGGGTCTGATTGATTTATTTGGGATATTTTGTAGTTTTTCAGTTTGTTTTTAATAAATTTGCTAAAATATCCTTTTTTGCTCACATTTTCTTGCCTCTCTTTTGTTGAAATTACGTGAATGAATGTTTGTATATTCTGAGACATGCAGAAAACTATAAAGAGTTGAAAAAGGTGAAGCTCACCACTGAGAAGTGTCATTTCATCAAAATGTGACAGAGTCACAAATGCTGTTTTGTTTCTAACCCCGCTGCATCCGGAGTCATCCTTGTGTTTCTTCACACACAGCAAACTGAAAAACACACAGAAACAACATGTTAGGCAATGCTTCTGGAAATTGAGTTTTGTGTCTGAGTCAGGTGTGTTCCAGCAGGACACCAGTCCAGATCTACCTAGCTGGAAACTCAAAAATCCCTGCTTACTACCTTAAAGGGGTGCTATTATGGTATTTCAAGTTTTCTGAGCTTTCTACAGTGTTACAGGGTTGAATCCTCATCAGACACGTGAACGGCGCTGTTTTTTTTTTATCACCTAAACGCATGTTTGAGTTTGACTTTGAGTTCCAGCACTCTTTCCATTTGGTTTCCATTGCGACGAAAAACGCGTCGTTTTAGAGAGTTTTTTCTACTTCGAAATCCTTGTGACGTCCCGCTTCACCTTTTTCAACTCTTTATATCCCAGGGGATAAGGTTCGGTGATTGGTTACCTTCTACTGGTTAACAAGGGCATGTGCAAATACATCAGGCGGGTGGAAAACGTCGGATAAAGTTATTTCCAACGATGGCTGGTGAGTTTACCAAAGAGAGACATCCTGCTGCATTCGTTGCTGTGGGTTGCTGTTTTCCACTTCGTTTTCAGGCTCTGATTCAGGTTCCAACATGTAGGGCTGTATGCTATGTGTTGACATTGTATTTTGTTTTTTTAAATTAATTTCATATGAGCCTAATCCTTCTGTTTATGAGATGTTACAATGACGGCGAAAGCAGGTGCGGTGCGCACTCCCGATGTAGTGCAGTGGCGGGAGGCGGGACTTCCCGCCACTGCACTACAGTCTCAATCCACTCGTTTTGCCCACAGGCTGATCTGACAGCCTACGGAGAGGGTTGGTCTGAAGTAAATAAAGCGATTTGTGACAATAACTCGATCAATCCCAGCCCTTCTGGGCTCAGAAATAAAAATAAATTAGCCTGAAATGCACATAGTAGTTCCACTTTAAATGAGATGATTTACAGGAACGCTGTAAACAACATCATCAATATTAACATACTAAATGTAGGAAAATATGACTTAACTTCATTAACTGAATGGGTTAAACTGTTTTTTTTTTTGTTTTTTTTTTACAGTAGTCAATTAAACAGGAGAGCAACATTTACATTTCTTTTTATATTAAGGTTAGAATAAAACGTCTCTTGTATTTAAGATCTACTCTGTACCAGCAACTATTAAACAGGCTTACCCTAGCAACAGATGCAGAGTTGCCTTTAAAACAAGAACAAAAAGCTACACCAGTACCGGCGATTATTTCACAATGCAAGGATGAACAGAAATATGTCCAAACATATTGACAACTGCATATGTGATGACTCTGGGAAGTTTTCAGAGGCAACACCTTGATTATTTTTCATTTCTAGATAGTACATTGTATCCAGAGAGTACAACTCACCTGCAGGAATGTTTATGACAGGCAGGACATCTGTATTTTGCCTCATCTGAGCCACAAACTCCACAACTGCAGGAGATAGAAAAAAAGAAACACTTCAGCACGACACATACTAGTTATTTTGTAACATTAAACTGAGATAAGCAGTAAAATGTCGAATAATACTACAAGGGTAGAGCCAGCATTATTTACTGACTGATTTAATTCATGATTTTTAGTTTGGGTAACAGTGTGGTATAAAAGGGTTAAATTAAGGAGCAAGGAGCATGTGAGAATGAAATTACAGTATGTGAAAGAGATACATGGAGAGCCTGGTTATGATGTAAAAACCAAATTTAGTACACTACAACATTTCAATCTAGTTATTTATTTGAATAGCTCTTGGGAAAAAAGATTAACCTTATAAATAAAATATCTTACAAACAAGGGAAACTTTGGCGTGTGGATGTTTCTACTGACACGTCTACAAATATTTCGTGCAGGCTTTTAACGTGTAGCTCTCTCTCTCTCTCTCTCTCTCTCTCTCTCTATATATATATATGAATAAGAAAAAGGCAGCTATAAGCTTATAACGGGTCACAGAATCCAATTGGTCACAAGTATCTTCAACTTTATTCATGAACAGTGAGTACCAAATATATGTATATTTCTAAAAATTAAAACAAGGTTTGAACAAACCAGTGTGCACTAATTTGAAACTGGTGCACAATTAAACGTGTCGTAAACTCGACTGTTTCAGCAACTTACCAAGAAAGAGAAATCTTCCTTTTTGTGGATTTCTGCTCTTCCGCTTGGCAGAAGTTGCCGACTTGACTCTCCACGGATGACATTTTATGTTTTATCCTGACAGTTGTTGATAAATCAAAGGGAAATGTTTGGCAACACGTTGGATGAAATACAGGCGGCTTCAAAACAAACCTTCTTCCGCGAGTAGCAGCACGTGGAAATGACTTCCGGTTGAAAATGCGCTCATTGTCGTCCCCTGCTGTCTATGATGGCGTACTACAACCTCACCTGTATTTCTATCCACCTTATGCTAAGGGGTGCTACTGTAACAACGTTAATCTGTTTGGACAACGAGAGGTAATACACACTTTTATATCTCACTGTCTCATATGTACTGTATTTCCAAACTTTTTTGCACATTATTCTGAAAGTTGGTTGTATTGGGCAGCTTCCTGTTATAATAAAATAAACAAATTGTGATTGTAGTGAGGAGGGGATGGATTTTGATGATTAGTTTTCATTTTGAATGTAGCCTACTGGGTTATTGGTTCAGAGATCACATCAACTTCCATTGAACTTATCTAAAACTGATCCTGCAGTCCAATTGCTTTCTCTTGTCACTGTACTTTGAAGGGTTTTCCCTGCAGTTGTCCATTCTAATGCTATCTTAATGTCAAAATAAATAAATAAATAAAAACCACCAAAACATTTGTGGATAAAATATTCAATTTATTTGTCTGTAAATTTTTTGTATTGACACATTCTGAATCCAACGATGTTCTCCAAAATCTTTAAAACTATAGAAAAACACTTTGTTAATAATATAACTTAAGAATATGATGACTGTTTACTGTGTTTTCTGAGTCTGGCCTACAGCAGCTGCCAGTGAATAAACCACATCTGAATGAACTGAGAACAGTACAATAAACAGTCACAAATGTGTTGTGACAAACACATTTTGAAACATAAATATTAATTAAACTGAGTTGTCATTGGCCAAAGTTCTCTGAGAGTATAACTTACTGTGGTACAGTAATGTAAATGAAAAAAGGTTATAAATAAACATACAATGTTGTCAATATATACAAAGGAAAGATCGATGACTTATTCTTTGTTGCAGCACCAATGATAGGTTTGGTAACCTACCACATAGAGGGAAAAGCTACAAACACATCTAGTGTAACAAATATTGGTTCATAAATTAGAAATGACCAAATCAACATAAGTACTCACAGAACATAAATCTTGATGTAACCGGTACATACAACACAAAGGAAAAAAAAAAAAAAAAAAAAAAAAAAGCTAATTTGACATTAGCAACTATTCTAGAAAGCAAATAACCAGGTAGAGGTAGAGCACCATCTGTCAAAATGTACTGGTCCAAATAGGCTAGACCAAAGACAAAAATATCAATGTTAAATATAGCCTCTGATTAAATATTCTCAACTTTTAAGCAGTCACACATTCTCCAAATGCTATTGCACTCATATAAAACTTTTTTTAGACAGTGCCCTGTGCAGAGGCCTGGCACGGTCCTTCAGGTTGTGCCCCTGCTTAGGATGGTCAGCGTGTGTTTAGGGGGAGGGGTAAAAGAGACATGCGAGTTTTGGGGTTTGCTGTGTTGTGAAGCCCTGCCCTGTGACAAGGGATTAATATGGGTCCGTATGCAGTGAAACTAAACACCACACACAAAAAATAAACTACAGGTTACACATTTAATCTCTAAATATCTGTATGCACTGTTCTCCTTTGGCTTTCTTGGTCTGAAAGTTCCACAGAGTTCTTCCATGTAGGGCTGCTTGTAGTTGAACATGAAGGATTTACTACTCGCACACAGTCCCACTTTCACACCAAACATAACCAACTTTCTTGAATCCACCCTGGATGTGGAAGCATCTCTTTGGTATGATGTCTTGTTCCAATATCTGCAGATATGAGTGGTTTGAGTTGCAAGATGACCCTGCGTCAGAGAAAGCAGACAGGACCAGTTTCTATGTGCTGCTGAATGCTGAGTTCAGAAGTGGGCAAATCTTGGATGTCTACAATCGGTAGCTGACGACTGTCCTGAGTATGAAAGAAGAAATGTGACTGGTGCCAGCTGCCATCTTGGATCTGAAACATAATAGATGGAGAAGAGAATAGCAAAGAAATGTGATACCTGTATATTTTCAAAGGCAGAATATTTACCTCACATACTCAAAAACTATTTTCAGTTTTCTAAGCACAGAGCAATTTTTCTTTAAGTCAGCTGTTATCTATCATTTTATCTTATAATGTTCATTCCTGTTTAGTCATAAATAGATGGAAAGGACTTCTGTGCAAGTTTTAGGATTATTTATTGCATACAGAAAATAATCAAGATAAGACAAGGAACCAAAAATTGCATCTGTTGTGTCCTAATTTTCATATCTCTATCCTGCTTATTACCTTGCAGTCATCTTGTAGCACATGGGGTTCAAGTGGTGTATCTTTCTCAAACATTTGTTTGTTCCAACCACAAAACCGAAGTCCAAGGTCATCTGTATGTATGGGCCTAGTGGCGTTGAACTTTTCCTCACTGTGATTGGATGGATTGCTTCGGCAGTGGATCGTGATACTTTGGCTCGCCTCAGAGCTCAGCAAATGGAGAAACTTCATTTGGACATTCCCAACACCAAACAACAGCTTTTGAAGGGGACACAGAAAGTGTGCACTGTGATCAGTGTGACAATTGCTGAATTTGAACTGAATGAAGTGTCTATTATCTTTACAGTCTGTTGGACTTTCTTCATTAAGTTTCCACTGGTACCTTGTTGGAAGCCACTGGATATAAACAAGTCTGTCCCCCTGCAGTGAAGTTGCAAAAGACCTTAAAAGCATCGGAGGAACAGCCCAGGTTTGGATCAATCCAGAACCAGTCTAAAAACCCACAATCACAGAAGCAAGAGGGACAAAATGAGAAAGTGTTACTCTACCTACATAGACCAAATATACTGTAAAAACAACCACAGTCTCCTCTCAGATCTCTTCAGAACATGGCCCACCCCACAAAACCCACCATCTTTGAGCTTGTGTTGACAATCGAGCAAGTCTTTACAGACACGTGCTGGGTTCTCCCTTGTGCCAAGAGGTTTTTTGATGCTTTCAATCACACTGCTCAGGTAGCGGAGAGTCTTAATAATCTCTGTATTCTCATCTGTTAGGTCCATCTCCATGTTCTGGAAACTCTAGTTATAGATGGAAAAGACAAGGCTGTCAGCTCTCACACACCAGCGGAGTAAAACATGGCACTGTTAGTTTGTTCCAACAAGTGCTCAACTGTCCATCAATCAGAAAATATGCTTATTAATCACTTATTCATCCATCTGTGTTATGTTCTACCTCTGTCCCGAGGTCAGCAGTGGAGTCAGACAGACTGTAGACAGCTAAGTCATCATAAATCTGCCTCTGTGGATTCAAAATCAACAGTTCTATGAAAACCATAACACATTCAATGCTTTGCTCAAAACTTTACTGAAATATTTTAATCTGAAGCCTTATTCACTGATCACAGAAAACCAAGACATGCACAGTTTACAGAGAAAACGTACATAAAGTCTGAAAAGACTTTAATAACAAAGACAAGCAGTAAAATAAGTCTAGCATAAGCAAACCAGCACATTCTTGACTTCAGTGGGGGGGATAACATCTACTCAAGATAAACGTCCAAGTTATCATTTAATGTGTTTATACAAAAAGGAATCTGCTTTATTGTTGTTATTTTTATGGCTATTAACAAGAAAATGCTGTTTAGAGAGCAGAGAGTGGCGCGTGATTCAGAATTTATGCTATAAATTAGAGAAAAAGTACACTATTATTGTGCCCCAAAAAGTTTATTGATGTTTCATCTCACATTAGATTGGATGATATGATGACCTATTACAAGAAGACAGGAAACAGGAACTGTCTCTTTAATTGCTTGGTCATGCAATGACACAAATGAATTGTTCTTAAGTTAGTTTCCTTTAAAAAAAAAAAAATAGTGATGCAAGGAAAGCTGCACAGCTTAAATTTCAAGAAAGAAAGTTACAATTTGATAACTCCCTTTCCATAATAAAATGAAGACACACATCTGAGTAAACACACTGAGCTAAGCTAAATGTGGACATGTGGAATAAGGTAATCTTTTGTTTTCAAAAGATTATCCCTTATGATACAAATACTTCAAAACAGGACTCATGTTGTTTAACTGATCTTGTCTACCTGTGTAGATTACCGACAAGATGAACCTACCGTTGGACCAGGAGCACCAGGGGGTCCCTAAAAAAGATGAAGGTAAAAAAACTGAATAAATTAGTAACAATTTGGGAAATTATTATATTTTGACTGTAAGCAGTTTTTCTCTTTTTTGATGATGTTAAAATATTCTCATGTACTGCTAAATTTTACACAGAAATTGAATGTTAAGCCATATCAGTACGTAACACTTGTATAACCCATCCTTTTCCCTAACTGCTTAGTCCAACTAAGGGTCACAGGGAAACTGGAGCCTATCCTGCACTCATTGGGCAAGAGGCAGGGTACACCCTGGACAGGTTACCAGTCCATCAAAGGGCCAACACAGAGAGACAAACAACCATTCACACTCATATTCACTCCTAGGCACAGTTTAGAGGAAGCAATTAACCTAACTTGTATGTGTTTGGAGTCTCTGTGTGGCCCTGCGATGGACTGGCAAACTGTCCAGGGTGTACCCTGCCTTTCACCCAAAGACTGCTGGGATAGGCTCCAGCTTCCCCATGACCCTTAATTGGACTAAGCGGTTAGATAATGGATGGATGGATGGATGCATGTTTGGATGGCTGGATGAAGTCGGAGTATCCAGAGAGAACCCATGCATAGAGGGGGAGAACATGTAAACTCCACACACAACCACTACGCTACGGTGCAGCCAGCTTGTTACAACCCAAAGAGCTAAAATAGTTCCTGTATATACCAACAGCAATTTAAAATCAGTGCAAGTCGTGTGCATGCTTGTAACAAGCGTAGGATTAGAAATATAAGCCATTTTATCCAGTAGCTAAAATACTTAAATGTGACGCTGCAGTCAGCACTTACTCTGGGTCCTGGATTTCCTTGTGGTCCTTGAGGCCCCTGAAGGTGTGGTACACAGAAATATGTAATAAGCAGCTAAAAAGAATAATGAATTATGTAACCTGAGCTGGCATCTTTTGTGGCTGTTGGGTTTTTTTTTTTATAAAAAGTATTTTAACATATCAGAGGAATTTTAGGTAGATCATGTCTGAGTATACACATCATCGGTGTTCGAAGAAAAGACAACAATTAATGATTCACTGTTTACACAGAGAGCTTGTGTGTGTGTGTGTGTGTGTGTGTGTGTGTGTGTGTGTGTGTGTGTGTGTGTGGTGGAGTACATTGCAGATGGATTCAGGCTGAGCTGTGAGTCTAACTACAGTTTATATTGCAGACTGGGAACAGGCATACCAAAGTCCCTTTGCAGACTGCACTGTGGTTGGGCGTGCAAACATTTTGACAGGACATTTCCTCCGAAGTGTTTATCTAAAAGGGCTTGAGGCCTCACACACTCAATGAGACTCTAAGTTACAGCTAAGCCTAATCACTTCAGGAGTGGGGCAGAAACAAAACTTAACTGAATTCAAATTAGCATTTATACACCTTTCTCAGGCAATCTTAAGTCCTCCTCAGTCTAAACTGTCACGCCCATTATCTGTTTTGACATGGCCTTGTGATTGGTGGCCCACCAAAGTTTTTTCAGTGAGGAATTTTCTCACACTTACATAGAAAGGCACTAGATAATCATGCAGCACATAAAAAAATACTTTAGACAACTTAAACACACTTTCCAGATCTTGATTTTCAGAGAGTCATACCATTTCTCCATTGCTTCCTTTTGGACCTCTTGGCCCCTATAGAAAAGGAAAATATAATTTTTTTTATCCTACCCTTGCCACTTATAGCATGGTTATATAAGACGTTCAACATAATGTAAAATTTACTGATCACTACCATGTAATAACTGTGTTATTAATTAGCTCTGTATGCTTTGAATATACAAACAAACACAAAGCAAAACATACTGGTTTTCCTATTGGGCCAATCATTCCTTCTGGGCCTACAGGTCCAGTGAATCCCTGAAACAAACAGTAAGATTGAGAATAAATTCAGAAGTTTATTCACAACATAATGTGTTACAGGAGACATACACATCTGTTGTATGTGTCCAAGCAATGTGTTGTGTGTTTGCAAAGATTCTCAGACATCTCAGTCATCTAGGTCTATATATACAGCAAGGATCCTCTCAGCTGGGGAGAAATGATGATGATGCTTTTCTTGGTTCTCAAAATTTCTCATCTATTTTCATATGGACTTCAGAAAGAAGAATTTTTTTGTGTAAGAATTTGTTTAGCATTCATGGGATTTGATGTTTGGTGTCAAATCTGAACAAATTGCCGTCCTGTTTTTAGACTTTTATTAAAACTTACCAGAGTACCTACAGGTCCTTTAGGGCCAGGGAAGCCTCTTAATCCCAAATCCCCTGTTGGCCCCTGTTTTGCAAAACAATGCGTTATTTTCTAATTTTCTGTTTAATAATTTTCTGTTTAATAATTTCTTGCAATCTAAATTATGATTTGTGATTCTGTGTCATACCTTTGGTCCTGGAAAGCCTTGTAAACCAACCATTCCTAAATCTCCAGGTTCCCCCTGCAGACAAAAAAGATTATTGCATCTGCTTGTGGAATGATGAAGACTCTACAGTTGTATGTGTGGAGCTCTGTTTTTGGACAATGTGTACATATTTGATGATATTTGTGTCTTTGCAGATTCAGAATAGCAACTGACAGTACAGAAATGCCTCTCTTCCCTTATTTTTTTAAAGGCATACACCACAGAGAAAAAAATCAAGATACATTTCTCAGGTAAAAAACGGCACAGTAAAGATACTATTAGTGGTGAAAATGCTGTTTAAAAACTATTATTGGGTGCTGCACTTGCAGTAAAAAGCTGGATTCCTTTGCCTTTCAGCAGCAATCGCCTGTGAGAATAATGATGAGTAAAAACATAGAAAAAAAAGTCTGACTTTGCAGTTACTAAATGCAGTTTTGTCAAAAACACACATTATGGTTTTGTTTATACTAACTTTTTATATATAGCTGCTATTGATATTTATAATGCAGATTCAGGGACAAAAGATCTTGTCTTTGTGAAAGAGTTGTATGTAAAGCTTTAACATAAATTCAACAAACTACATTGCAACTTCAACATGTTATCAATAAATAAACAACAATAGCTTTTCAATCAATAGTTTTATAACTAAGTAAAGGTATTAAATAGATCAGTATTAAAGTTGCAAAAAAACAAAAAAAACAAAAAAAAACAGCAGAGAAGCCCAATGTCTCAGGGACAGACTCTTTCATGCTACTGCTAAAAATGAGCATACTGTTAATACTGCAGTGGAATATTGGGCCATATATAGATCTAAGCAAAGCCTATTAACAAAACCTCAGTATAATTGACATTGAGCCTTTGTTTGATTTATTTAAGAAAAACCAGCTGGTCTCTCCCATGAAAGTTCCAGGCTGAAAGTTGGTCTTACTGCTTACAAATCACAGAGTATGCTGCCATTCAACAAAAACCTTGTCCTTTTCAGAGGAACTTGGACAGACTCAGTCTTTGTTTCGACAGTTGCCCCAACACTTATTCACATACCTTCTTGAACACACACTCCAGAGAGAGCTGTCTACATCCTGCCCTGTGTCTGAGCACTGTCTGTCATCCAGGTGGGAAGACAGCTTGTTTGTACAGCCAGACATTCACATCCTTTGGACAGCTACAGTTTCAAACCAGTGTCTTTGGCTGAGAAACTGTATTCACTAAAAAGCAGAAAGTGATCTGACCCAAGGGACTGAGTCTCCTCTGTTTAATGAGTGTCAGTGGGATGACTACTCGAAGGAGAATGTGTGGGGGATTGAAAGTTGTTTCTTTTTTTTTTTTTTTACTTTGAGGAGTTACATAAGTAAAGTAGACGCTGGAGTATGCAGATGTTACATAACCTGGCCTTACCGTGGAATGTTTCCATTCCTGGTCTTTTCCAAATAATTTGTTCCTCCACTCAGGGTTAAAACGTATCAAACACACACATTTAACCCAGTAAAGATCAGTTACATAGACCCCTGAAGCTATATTTAGAGAGGTGTTATAAAGCAAGCTTAACAAGAACATTCCTGGGATTGTATCCTTTTAACTTAAACTTATAATTTCAGCTATTAAAATGAAGGTGTTCAATTTGAAAGATATGACATCTAAATTGGACAAACGTTTTTTAAGATCAGTCCAAATCAGGTGCAAAAGGAAACACCAGGAGAATTCCATCTGAAGATTTACACAATTTTTTTTCATAGAATTTATTTTGTCTAGCTTCACTAGGATTCTTCATGCGACTGTATACACAGCTAAATGCTTGAAGAGAACTATTGTTTTCATTCACAAATGCTTGTATCTACTCACTGGTTGTCCTTTGGGTCCTGGATCGCCTTTGCTGCCCTGGTCACCTGCAGCCCCCTCCATGCCTTTGAATCCAGGGGGTCCCCTTTCTCCAGGCAGGCCGGGCTCTCCCTTAATCGGACAGAATAATACATTAAAATGCAAGCACATCTTGCAGTAACATTTATCCAAAATGCAAGGTTTAAATTTTCCTAACATGCTAATATTTGGAATAAAAACACTTCTTCAGTATTATCACTTTCACCTTCTGGCCAGGGGGTCCTATTTCTCCAGGTTGTCCAGGAAGTCCTAACTCTCCTCTTGGACCAGGGCGCCCAACAGGTCCCTCATGTCCCAGCAAGCCTCTTTGTCCCTGTGTGAAAATGAAAGGGCCAAATTAATATGTTCTTATAAAAATTTATATATATATATATATATATATATATATATATATATATATATATATATATATATATGTTATTTATTAAATGTCTTATTATATAAAAACTGTTTTTCTTAGTCAATAATGTATTGACTAATGATTATGTGTTTGAATGAACTGTGGTGATTTCAGTACTCTGGATTAAACCATTTCCATCTACTTTCGTAGCAGTTCCTTCTAAAAGGGAGGGGCAGCATGTTGCTGACATAAAAGGCATGACAAAGACGAATACTGTTCAGAAGGTGATGAAGAAAACATCTGATTTATGCTCATGAACAAAACAACAGCACTCCTCTTGAGATACTGCTAGAACTTCGTAAGATTTCTATATCAGTTTTTGCTACATTTCTTTCTTGAGTTCATTTCTATTGTGCAAATAGGGATATCTTTAAAGATATTAATGTTATTATGAGAAAGAAGGAGAAAAGGATGGAAGACTCCTACAAGGTCTGCAAAAGCTGACTGGAGTTTATTATCATTACGTTGGAGAAATGTTGTGACAAACTGAAAATACTCTCCCCTGAAGTGGTCAGAAGTAATTTGTAAAAATCCTTTCTCAGTAAAAGATTCTTTTATATACACTCCAATGAGGCAAACAGTTAGCTCATGAAAACATTGTTGCTACGGATGCACTGATCCACATTTTGGGAGTTCCGATCTGATACAGATATCTGAAATTTGAATATCTGCCGATACTGATATTTTCCAATACCAAAGCTGTTCATGTGAACATTATTGTGACTATGGTTATTGTTGCTGTTATGACTGAGTAAGATTTCCTTAAGTTTGAAGTAAATGACCCAATCCTTTCTGAATAACATTACAGACCTAACAATTTCAACAAGTTTTATTTTGATTTGGCACATTTTATCTAAATACAACTATAAATGTGTGGTTTTGAAACAAAGGTATTGCTTTTAGTGTAACAAAAAATGTCACATTTTAACATTCAAGGCATTTATTTATTCTAAAACATGTCTGAAGCATGTCATCAAACACATCTACGCTAGCTTGACTAGTGTGGTATCGGTTGTGGTATTGGTACACTTTTATTAATACCAAGTTTGAGTACACACACTTGGTATTTAGCCGATACCGATAATGGTATCAGTGCATCCCTAATTGTTGCCAAAAAACATCAAACATTTAAGAAAGAATATCAGACACTGAAACAAAAGTTTTTTTAATCTATAATGTTGCACTTAGGAAGCATCAAAAGTTAAGTAAATCCCTACAGAAACATCCAGACATGAGAGTTACAGGACTTTCACACATTGTGTAAATAAAAGGCACAGAATAGGAATTGCTTTTCCAGCTCTAGGCTAAAAGGGACGAACCATAGACGATATATAAAGAGACGGATGGAGCCTCTGTGACGTCAAACATAGGTTTCTGAAGAGCTGAATTGAAGCTCGGTGGGCGATTCCTACAGTCGCCATCTTGGCAGCATCATGAGCGTCGTCTCGCCCAGAAAATACAAATATGGGCAAAGAGGAGGAGCTGAGAGGGGGGCTGTGAGTGTCATGGCGGATGATTGACATCAAGCGAACTCCGAGCTTTCTGTAGCCAAAAGCTACAGAGCTAACGGGAGCTAACCAGCTAACGGAGGTAAGCGGGCTAAAGCTAAGTCACGTTGCTAACCGTCTTAAAACCCGGTTGTTCTACATTCTTCTGACTTGAAGCCGGAGATTGGTACCTGTCAATCAAAAGGACACGCCCCTAAATATGCCAAACTTCGAGATTAAATTACTTTTAAACGGGCGAGTTAGAAAAAATTCACTCCCCCCACAGTTGTCATGAAGGTAAACCTGACCTATAAACTGAAAATGGATTTTTGAACCAGGCTGTAAACATGTTTATTTCTGCCATGAAGTTGGCCTTTTTAACATGGGAGTCTATGGGGATTTGCTCTGTTTTACAGCCAGCCCCTAGTGGATGAAGGGGGAACTGCAGTTTTATGCACTTCAGCATAGGCTTCACTTTTAACCGCCGGAGGTTGCCGCTTGGGACGAACACATTCATGGAAGAAATCCTCCCCAGGCTGTGCTCTTAATAAATAAGCCACTGGGTCTGAGAGGCCAGTGAAATCAAACAAATCATTTCTTGATTAGATTAACTGAATTGATGTCTTAAAATAACAGATTGAAACAGCTAAAGTAAAAATTCAAATTAACAAAACTGACAATATGTAAATTTCATTCATTGCAAGGTACAGTTCAGGGCAATTTATTTAAATGTCCTTGTGCAAAAACCTTATCTGCAGCTTGACCTTTTTAATCTTTAGGAAATACATAAAATCCTAGAATTACAAATCTTTAGATTAGTTACTTACATCTGGTTAACATTTGAAATCAAATGAGCAGAAGCATAAATTGTTTCGACAGAGCTAGGATTATGTTTTTGTTGATTGTTATTGTTGATTACCTGTCGTCCTTGTTTTCCTGGTAGTCCCGATAAGCCAGCGAGTCCCGGTGGACCATCAGGTCCTGGATAACCCATCAAGCCTCTCAGTCCTGGTAAACCAATTGGGCCCTAGAAAATGACAATGTCACTAAAAGTCAGCATTGCTTTAGGGCTTTTCTACACTTATTCCCTGCACACATTTAGGCCTTTACTGCATCACCAATTCAGGTAAAACCACTAACTGCTTTTCTGAATTTTTATGATATTTTTCCTGCAAAGCAACATCTGGCAACTTTTTTGTCAGATAATTTTTCAATTTGTTACTTATCAATTCTTTCTCAGCTTTCTGACTGGTAAATTATACTGTTGCTGTACAATTTGTCTTGACAATGCTCTCTTTTCATACTACAAATCTATTCCATGAAAATGTCCATCTTTATTTTTTGTTTCAATTTCACCAACCCTCTTTACAAAACTGTGTCCCAATTTTTATATTAATATTTATTCAAAATAATTTGTCTCTTTCTGCAAAAGTTGCTTTTGTTCCATTTTGTCATTGAAGTCTTCTTTTTCCCTTCTTTTTTGTCTTGAAGTAGTTTGTCAGCATTTTGATAGCTAATCATTAAAAGCTTATGAAAAGTATCTAACTGTAAGAAGCCAAATGTCTTAAAGTTATTCTATTTTCTTCATAAGCCTCTGACTTGTCTTCATTTGTATAAGCAGAGTTTATTTTGTAAACATGATTTAGCAAGTTTTTTCCTAGCATAAGCTGCATCATCATCATCATATAGCTTAACAAATGTGGCTTTTCAAAGTGTTTAGGTCAAGCACTTGGTTTAATCGACTCACTTCACTGCCGGGGGCTCCACTCAGACCCCTCGCTCCTTTCTTCCCAGTTAAACCCTAAAGCAGAAATCAAAAAAGAAAAGTATATGTAAAAATGTAATTACATATATAGCCATCTTCTCATCAAGACTTGATTTTTGTAGTTCCATTTTCACCATGAGAATGAAATCTCTAGAAGTCCAGGTTGTCCAGAACACTGCTGCAAGGTCAAAAACAAAATTCTCCAAATTTTTTCAGGTCCTTCCAATATTAATCCAGCTGCAATGGCTCCATATTCATTACAGAATGCATTTTAAAATTCTGGTTCTTAACATATGGATGTATGAAATAATATATTATATATTGTTATCCTGTACAAGACCAAGCATAGGACTATATCAGCAACTTTCTACAGACCTGTGTTCTCATCAGCAGGTTCTTGGACTCATCTTCTTTTAACTGTTATAGGGGCTAATAGGGCATGGGTGAGGGTTGTTGTGGGTGGGTGAAAGGGGACTATGGGTGTATGTGTGTTTTTATCTATTTTTATGTATATTGTTTTATTATGTAAAGCACATTGTATTGTTTTTAAGCACAAAAAGTGCTATAGAAATAAAGTTTAATTTGATTTGATTTTGACTGCTTTATTAGGGTCTGCTGGTTGTGAATCATGCATGGCTGAAAACCAAACGTGACATAGCCTTTTCAAAAGGGTTTTCTTCCCTATAAAACCCTCCTTACAGCCCAAGATCTGCAGACTTTGCAAACTCTTTAGAGGGAACAGGTAAGAACACATCTTTTTCAAGTTGCTTTTGTTTTCCATGTTTTCTGTGTTGTTTTGTGTTTCATTGGGAAGCATTTTGGGTTTTTTTTTTTTCTTAAAAGGTTCTATTTTAATAAACATTTACTTTTTTTTTTTTTACTTATCTACTAACCATTCAAAAGTTTGGACACCCATTGAATTTCTCATTGAATCTAATGGGAAAATGTGTCCAAACATTTGACCGGTGATTAAAATTAAACCAGTTAAACCACAGTTAAACCAAAGATTTTAGTTATGTGTGACAACTCACTGGAGCTCCATTTTCTCCTTTTTGGCCTGGTTCTCCAGGGCGGCCAGGTGACCCCTGAATAATGGACACAGGAAAAAAATGCTGATTTTACAAAACAATGTAACTGATATGTAATTTGCATATGCTGTTTGGTGTAAACTAAGTTTTTCAGATTCATTCAGGATTAAATATATTATTTTATGTGACTGTTCATAGTTAGGATGTTTTAATATGGGTACAAAATATTTTAAAGTAATGCTGACTTAGTAGTAAATGTAAAAATGAACAGACATAACAGTTATTACATACTGTGCGCTCTTTACTCTGCTGACTTACCGGTGGCCCCTGGGGTCCAAGTGGCCCACGAGATCCAGTAGTACCAACATGGCCCTGAAACAAATGTTTAAGATATGACTGAAATCAGAACAGTTCTTATTAATAATAGTTATAATTTATGATTGTCTTTTTTTTAACAAGGTATTCACGACAACAGCCATCCCAGGTGCAGCAGTAAAAGATCATTTCATACAGTTTATGACTCAGATACCGGCCTAATCTGATCAAAAGAATATGCCATAGTTTACTTTTCATGCTGCTTGCACTTGAATACAGCAAAGACAAAGGAGGTGATCCTGGATTTCAGAAAGGGGAAGCTTCCCCATCATCCAGTCTCCTTACAGGTGGAGGACATTGAGGTGGTGCGCAGTTTCAAATATCTGGGCGTTCACATTGATGAACGGCTAGACTGGTGCTGCAATACTGATGCCCTCTATAGGAAGGGACAGAGTCGCCTGTTCTTCCTGCGCTCGCTGAGGTCCTTTCATGTGCGTGTGGACATGTTGGTCATGTTCTATCAATCAGTGGTGGCCAGTTCTCTCTTTTATGCTGCAGTGTGCTGGGGGCACAGCCTTACTGACAGAAACTGCAAGAGGCTGGAGAGACTAGTCAAAAAGGGGGGCTCAGTGCTGGGTAGGAGACTGGACTCTCTGGGAACAGTAGTGGAGAGACTCATGCTGAACAATATTGAATAACAGCAAACACCCTCTCCATGGATTCCTGAGGGAGCAAAGGAGCAACCGCAGCAGTCGATTTCTCTTGCCACGCTGCAGAACAGAGCGTTTCAGGAGATCTTTCATTCCCACGGCCATCAGACTATATAATAAAACCTCCTGAATTGTACCCCCACATGTACATGCATCTACAAGGGAGAGTGGCTTATGCTGTTTGTATTGTGTTTTTAATGAGTTTTTAACCTATGTCTGTCTGAGCAATTATTTATTTATGTTTAATACGCACTGAGAGGTGGAAGAGTGAGTGTTTTAGTGTTTTATTGAGTCGCCAGACAATTTGAATTTCCCTTTTAGGGATGAATAAAGTCCTATCTCTCTATCTATCTATCTATCTATACACAAAAACAATAAAATCAGTCATGAGCAATATTAATCATATTAACTGTATACTATGTCTAATTTAAAGTGGCGTTCTAAAAGATGAATGAAAAAAATATTTTTATTATTTATGTCTCCCATCCCATCCCTTTCATCTCATTGTGAAATAGAGTTGAAACACAGTACAAATTGCTTGTATTTAGATTTAAATGGACTTAAAGCCATGAAGAGGACGTTAATATAAAGTTCCTATCCAATATGCACAGACATAAAAAAGTAACAAAAGATAATTCAGCAGACAAACACCCAAATTGAAATTATACAATGTCTTTATATTGATTTAACGATTTTGTCTACCTGATATCCTTCATCTCCTGGCTCTCCACGTTCTCCTTGTTCTCCTGGAGGCCCCTGTGTAGGCATAAATGCACAGACATGAACACACACACACACTGTATACATGTCTTCAAAGCAGCACAGCTGCAGCTGAAGAATATGGCTACATAGCAGCTGAACAAAGCTTTCGCACCAGAACTTGTTCAGAGGATGTCACCGTACTGCTCATACTCGTGCAAATTCCACTCTTACGTAAGGTGGCAAAAGATACTGAAGCAGTTGATCTTGACTTTGTGTGCCTAACGCTGGGAAATGTGTCTGAGCATCAAAGTCATGGCAACTCAAGTTTGCACTTCAAAGACTCTTTCCTGCTCCTTAATAATCCTTTAATATTGAGGATAATTAGTTTTTTGGTTTTTTTTTGCTTTTTTGTGTACTGTGCAAAATAGACATGTTTAAGACAAATCAGGGGAATAATGACCTCATTAAACAGGAATGTTAAGGTATTTTAAGTAAAAATGCACAACATTAAAACATGTGGGCTTAGTACACAAACAAACAACTAAATTTAAACCTATTTCTGACATTTAAAACCCCCTTTTTTCCCCTTAACTTTAAACTGAGTTTACAGTAATAAACATTCATTGATAATTAAGTCCATCAGTATGACACATTTCACACACAAAAAGAAAACAACAAAAAAAAAAAAAAAAAAAACAAATTCAGTATTGTCAATCTGGGTGGTTGAATTAGAAAGCTGAGGTTAAAGGAAGCAAGACCTACTGGTTCACCTAAGGGCCCTGGAAGTCCTGGGGTCTTATTGTCCTCGCCTGGATAACCCTGGAATGTGGAAAAAATGCACACAATCACAAATGCATGGATGTGCATTAGACATTTCTTCCTTCTTTATTAAGTCATAACTTAATCAAAGTAAGGCTAGCATGTACATTTTACAACATTTGTTTAGGTATAATCCTACCTTTTCACCTTTGGGCCCTGGGGGTCCAATGGGTCCAGGCTTGCCAGGGTGTCCCTAAAAGAAGAAGAAAGGTGATAAACATACAATAAGATACCACCAGTATCACAGTTTGATTGTCAGTCTGTCAACATATCAACAAGATCTAAAGTCAATATACACACACTTTACTTGAAGATTTTAGCTGAGGCACCAATTTAAAAATGATCTGAGTCAAGCATGAGTAAGTGGAAAGCGCATAAAGCAACACAAACATGTAGTTTGTATTGATTTTAATCTTATTTCATATATAGATATTAATAAATGTTTCACCATCACAGTGCAAAAATATTCCCAACGTTCCCAGCACACGTTCTGCTCATTCCAAGTAAACTCAGGTTTCTAATCACAAAGTTATTACACTGACTAAGAATCCGACTCCAATCTAGTTTATTGTTCATTTCAATCTCTAAAATGGAATTTTGTCTTTTGCTTTGTCATGAAGAAAATCTAAACGACACTCAGACAAGAGAAAAAAAAATTGAAACAGCAAAGCAACACATCCCGCTGAGCTAAATAAAGCGGTGAAGAAGTAATGAAATGTTTCAAAACTATACCATTAGATGTACAAAAGTTTTAAGTGTAAAAAAAATTAGAAGTATGTCAATGTGCTCAACAACAAAGTGAGATGTTCAGAGCCAGACTAACATCACAGCTATAATGAATGTGGGAGCAAATCAGTTGTTTGCTTTGTATGTATACAATATGGATGCAAGCATAAAGGTTCCTAATTATTCTCACCAAACTAAGTATGACAAACTCACCGGGTATCCTGGCAGTCCGGGTTGCCCTTCTATCCCCATGACTCCTGGCTGACCCTGGAAGCCAAAAAAAAGAAAAGACAAACCAAAGTGATGAATCAGAAATAATGTTTTTGTTTGGATTATTTTCTATTGTCTCCATTATGATCCAAGTAAATAAAACCATCTTCTCAACCAAACACATAACACATGACAAGTAAAGCCGATGTTAATCCATTTTCCATGGTTATTACCACACAGAACACTGCTCTGAGGAGTTGTTTCTTCTTCTCATCAGATGAATATTGAAATTTGACATTGAATAACATTGTTTTTGTGTGTATGTTGAAACTGCTTCACTCACACACACACACACATATAATAAAGGACTGATTAAAAAAACAAAAGAATCTTTGTGTAGACATAACCACACATTCAGAAATTGATTTTTCTGTTTATATGTTTTTTTTGTCATGGGTTAAAATGGTTAAGATGTAATTATACACAAGTGCATCATTCAACATTTAATATTCCAGTACCCCATGTATGCAAAAATTCTCCATGTACACATGACTGAAAGAGCTTAAGTCTTAACTCTGCTTGAACACTTTTAGTGATTCAGCTCAACAAACACCACATTATGTGCTAATAAAGTCCAACGATGCTTGTTCCCAGTCATAAGACTGAAGTAATTTCTTGCTTACATTCGTTCATATGTGATTTTGTTAGATTTCATATTTAACTGCCAGGTGGAATACTAAAGCATTGTAATAAACGTTTTTCGAGCTAGTCATATGCATTTTTCATTTTTATGTAAATTTAAATCAAATAGCATTAAAAAAAATGACAGAAAACCAAACTGATTTGATAAATATACTCAATAACGCTTCAGAAAAATACATTTGACTTTTTGGCTGTAGTTTGGGACTTTGTTAATATCAAACATCAAACATACGTCTGAAGAGCCCTCATCACCCATAGGTAAAAGGAAAGAGAAAGAAATGGGAACTAACAGGTGTGCCTCGAGTTCCTCTGGCACCTTTCAGTCCCGGCTTGCCCGGCAGGCCAATGTCTCCTCGAGGGCCAATCTCCCCTGCAATGCCTGGTGGGCCTTTCTCTCCCTGAGAAGATTTAAAATCTCATTTAAAGGCACGACTGACAAGAAGTTATTATGAGCTCAAACTTCTTGAAAACAAATTTAAAGCTTTTAAGATCATGTTAATAGAGAAAGATTTAACTGAATCAAGTTATGACACAACAGTTGTGCAGACTGTAGTTGCTCTGTCCAGGACTCTGCTGTCTTTCTGTGACTGCAGGATTTCCACCGTGCTGGTGAAGAACTTATTCTGCAGTCTTTTTGTCCGGGTTTGCATTCTATTTCACTGTTCTTTGTGAAGAAAACAGACATGCAGTATAAAGTGCAATCGATGATCGTTCACTTCTTACTTTCTTTCCGTGACGTCCTCTGTTGCCTGGAGGACCTAGTTTTCCTTCTGGTCCCTGTAAAAAGAGACTAATTTAATGATATATATACTACACATTTTTTTATTTAGAGTTGTAGAGATATGTATCTCTAAACTCCAACAACTTAATGGATTTGGTTAATACTCCATCAAATCCTGATACTACAGAGTGATTTTTTTAGGATCTTAAGAGTATTTAAAGGTAATAAATTGACTTTTCAAATAAATTTGTAAGTTTATTGAAGAGAGTGTGTGGTATGAGGTCAGTGTATGTATTGTAAAAAGCAAATTCTATATTTTGTTTTTCAAAACAAGCAAGTCTTTGGAGAAACTTTGACAGCTGTCCAACAGTTTTTGACAGCCATCAGTATGCCACATGGAGTAAAAAGCCAGTGGAAGACTTTTGTGGAAGGATTTTTGTAATGAACCTGGATGGCATTACTTTAGCTTCCAGTGCTACAGTGAGAAACCTTGGAGTAATATTTGACCCTGACCTGTCCTTTGGTCCACATATTAAACAGGTTACTAAAACAGCCTTCTTTCATTTACGTAATATAGCCAAAATTAGGGACATTCTGTCTCGGAGTGATGCAGAAAAACTGGTTCACGCTTTTGTTACTTCGAGACTAGATTACTGTAACTCTCTATTACTGGGCTGTCCTAAATATGCCCTGAAAAGCCTTCAGCTGATCCAGAATTCTGCAGCCAGAGTCCTGACCAGAACCAGCATGAGAGATCATATTTCTCCAGTTTTAGCCTCTCTTCATTGGCTGCCTGTTGAATCTAGAATAGAATTTAAAATCCTTCTCCTTACATATAAAGCCCTCCACAACCAGGCACCACTATATATCAAAGACCTCATAGTTCCTTATATACCAGGCAGAGTACTTCGTTCGCAGACTGCAGGCTTACTTGTGGTTCCTAGAGTCTCAAAGAGCCGAGCAGGAGGCAGAGCCTTTGGTTATCAGGCCCCTCTCTTATGGAATAAGCTCCCAGTTAGTGTTAGGGAAGCAGACACCCTCCCCACCTTTAAGACTAGGCTGAAGACTTATCTTTTTGATAAGTCCTATAGCTAGGGATGGTTAGCATCCCTTAGTTATGCTGCTATA
Source organism: Telmatherina bonti (assembly GCF_933228915.1). NCBI lineage: Eukaryota > Metazoa > Chordata > Actinopteri > Atheriniformes > Telmatherinidae > Telmatherina > Telmatherina bonti. The sequence continues at coordinate 15,740,579 of NC_136626.1, forward strand.
GGTTTAGACTGCTGAGGGACATTTCCTGATACACTGAGCTTCTTCCTTTTTCTCTTTATCTCTTTCTTTTACCCCCCCCCCCCCCCATAACAGTGTTGCATCATTAACATGTATGTCTCCTGTCTCAGCAGGTCTCCCTGGCCGGGAGTAGCAGTTCCTGTTGTCTGTTGTCTTTCTGTCCTCTTCCCCCCACACAGCAGAGGCAGATGGCTGCCTGTCCTGAGCCGGGTTCTGCCGGAGGTTTCCTTCCTGTTAAAAGGGAGTTTTTTCCTTCCCACTGTTGCCAGTGTGCTTGCTCAGGATGGGAGATTGAGTTGGACTCAACTCAATCTGTTGGTTTCCTTATATAGGCTGTTATGAATTGGCCTTCATTATGTTTTCCCCTCTGTCTGTAAAGCGTCTTGAGATGGCATTGCCATGATTTGACGCTATACAAATAAAGTTGAATTGAATTGAATTGAATTGAAGACCAGCAGCATGTCTGGCATGTGTGTTCCAAATCACGTGTGTTTAACACAAGGAAAAAAACTGGAGTAGGTGTCAAAAGATTTAGATCCCAGAGATTAAAGTGCCAAAACTTAAACATACACGAAAGCCCTGCTTCCCAGGTAATCCAGATGGACCTTGGGGTCCAGGGTCTCCTTCTGTCCCTTTGTCCCCTGGCTCCCCAGCTGGCCCAGAATCACCAGGCTCACCCTGACGGTGTGAAAGAGATGAGGAGTGAAAAATATTATCCACCATTTAACCTCAGTAAAAGACTTTCATTTTTATTTCTTTTATTAGAATTAATATCTGACGATACCCAGCACGGAACTGATTCAATTGACTCTGTAACACTAAGGTTAACCTTTATTCTCTGGGTCAGCCTTGTTAAAAAGAGGAAAGCTAAGTTCAATAAAATCAGGTTGTTTTGTTGTTTACCTTGGCTCCATCTTTCCCTTGAGGGCCATCTTCACCAGGTGGGCCAGCAGGACCCTAAAAACAAATATTATTTACAACAAAACCTTCTTTTTCCAAATCTCACACCCTAGGATAATTAAAGACGAACTCAACAGCTTTTTTATAAAGACAGTTACTCTGTATCCGTCAGAAAGAGGGATGCTGTTGAGGTTAAAAAGAGAGTAACTCAAACCAAGCAGAAAATAAGCAGATAAATGACTATTTATAAAAGAAGGGTGCAGAAATGTGATGCTATCTTGGATTTTACAATTTGGCTGGTGGCAATGGGGTATCTGCTTATTTAACTCTTTAACAGGACTCTCATTTAGAAAATGCTGATCATGCTGTGCTGAAGGACTGAGAGCATAAACTTTTAGGAATTTATTTGCTGGGGTAAATAATTATCTTTTCACATGATTTTCTGGCATCTTGCTTTATTTTTCAACCAATTACGTGCCCTCTGTTGGCCTTTATGAAGAATGCAGATCTAATATTCTTCCACAGTGGCTTCCCTTGTAAAACCTGGAGGCTGTGATCATCTTGCTATCAGAAAAACAGCAGTTTCATAGCTTCGCTTTTTTCGTTGCAGTGACAACTGACGTCGCTGTCAACAATAAATTTACAGTGAAAAAATGCAGCTTAGAGATGTTCAAACAAACCAAATGAAAGAAGGAAGTGGTGGATAATTGGTACTCACTCTGATTCCCTCCTGCCCCTGTTCCCCTTCATCTCCTGAGGGCCCAACATCTCCCTGAAGGTGGACAAAAGACAACACTCACAACATGGTCTCTGGAGGTTCAACACATGCTTTTTCTGCAACAGCTTCAGCAATGTCATCTTCAAACATGGATTCTCACTTTACCAGAAAGCGATGGTAACAGAGGAGAGGAAAAAGACTTCAAGAACTAAAGCGATATTCTACTGACCTTTAACCCTGGCTCTCCAACAGGACCAAGTTCTCCCTCAACACCTGGAACACCCTATAAAAAGGACATGAGAAAAAGAAGGAAGTAAGAATGTTTTAGTTTTTTTTTTTTACATGCAATTCAAAGCCCCGAATCACTTAATAATAGGCTGATAAATAATCCTGATATAGGCTGATAAATAATCCTGATATTTAATGTAAAGTACTTCAGGCCCTTGTTCTCCATCAGGTCCAGCCTCTCCAGGAGGTCCTCTGGGTCCCTAAAACAAACAAACAAATGAACAATAAATCTCACCCAGTGCTTAGAGCAGACTAAAGCAGTGACACACTGATCTCATTGTTAGATTTAAGGAATAAATCACCAGGACAGAAATGAGCTAAAAGATAAAACTAACACATGTGATCACATTTTAATTGCACAGAAAAAGAAAACTGAGAGCTAAGACTGCTTATAGAGTAAGAAACTGAAGACAATCCAAACACAAGATGAGACCCATAACATAAACGGTGCCTCTGGGTTTATTGAAGACTCTCATCCTCATAAATATCTTTATCTGATTGTCTGACATTCTTTATGCCCCTGAAGCGTTGGTGGATTTCCAGGAAAATCAATAACTTGAAGACTAATCCAACAAGGAATGCAGGAGTTAGGGAACTCCAATGCGACGTACATTAGGTGAGAAAGCACAAAATGATAATTATTATTATATTAACCATTTATTTTCCTCATAAACAGTTTGATTTCTGGTAGGAATCACAATCACAGATTCTTCAGTGTTTATTAAACGTTTCTAATCGTTATAGCGTCTGCCTTGTGATCAATGATCATTCTGTCCATTTCCACCAAAATGATGACAGATTCCAGACAAGCAGAGCATTGACAGTGTGTGGTATGTTTCCTGAAACAATCACATTACAAGAAAAGCATACTCACTGCTTCACCATGGGGCCCCCTCTCCCCCGTGCTCCCTGGAAACCCTGGTTTACCCTGGAGACACACGCGATTGTTTTAAAAGTTAAACAATGATGCTTTATTCTTCTACATATCTTCAGGAACAAGCAAGAAAAAACCTGACTGAGATCATTATCATCATTTCCCATGTAATTACACTTCCAACAAATTTAACATTTTAATGCTGGATGACACAGACAAGCAACACATTTGATGCTGTACAAACACTCAATGTCCTGAAATATCTATTTGTTTTTGCTCAAACACTCTACGGTCAAGTTTAGACAAGACTGTGAAACTGAGAGTACATTTGTGTGTGTATGTATGCAGTTGTGTCTAAGTATGTGGTTAGTTAGTACAACCTCATGGATAACAAACAATCAAAATGTGATTAAAACACAGATTTTAGCGTTTTACATCACCATCCATCCGCCATGTGTTGTAGCATTTGATTCTCAGTGGTGAGAATTACCCTTAAAACCCCTCTCAATGTTTTATTAATCTTTATTCCAGACACATCGGTCCATATCAGTGAAAAAAACCCCAAAACAAAACAGAAAAAACACATGCATATACACATACATATATACACACACACATATACAGACGTAATAAATAATATCCATGTCCTCAGTAGACTAGTGATCTAGGTCTGTTATCAGCCTTACATGCCCAAATCACACCAAAAATCTACCTCTGTTGAGTCTGAGATGACTTGAAATGCTTTGTATCATGCACCCTTCCTTCTGTTCTTCATTGTCTTCTCATGAAATTATCCTGCTAAAAGTCAATCTAAGTTTATTTTTTTCTTTAAAAAAAATAATCTTACTCTTAACCTAAGATCACACATTAAAGGTGTAGACAATATTGGTTTTGAGCTGAACAGATCTTTTCTTCTCTTAAAAAAAAAAAAAAGTACTAATGAGTACTAATTGTAATCCACATTGTGATTAGTTCGCATCTTTCAGATAAACCTTGTGTATTGTCTTTTATCTTACCTCGCGAATCATTGATTTGGTTTGATGTTGTGAATGTTTTCTTTGTTTGTTTTCCCTCCCTTTTCTGTGTTTGATGCTTTTTACAGTTCTGTAGTTTATTATTGTATTTTTTTTTTTTTTAATGAATAAACTGTTTTTATGAAGCATAATGCTTAATCCATCATTTTCATCAGCCCCACTTTGGACAGTATTTATTTTGAAGATTTGAACGTGAACCATTTTAATGGACATATTCAGACACAAGGTGGTGCTATAACTATATGCACACAAAGTAAGCTTTGCCATAAACAACTAAAAATTCAGCAAAAACAAATCAGGTTCTAAGATTTGGACGATTTAAAACAGTGAATTTGTAAAGTTGTGAGAAAGAATAGAAGAAGAAATATTGATTATTTAACATTAGTTAGTGAAAGCAGATCAACAACTCCTCTAAATGGAAACATTTGATCATCAAAGCTGTTCTCATCAACAAGATTTAATGCATAAGATTTTAGTTAAACACACAGAAGATTTAAAAAAAAAAAAAAAGAGCATGACAAAATGAATGCATTGCATGTGTGCACATGTAGCTAACAGTGTGAGTGCATAAGCTTGCATGTTCCAAGAGTAAATTTTAGAAATCCAAAGTGTAAAATGTTTAGCCAAATTAGAAAGCAGCTAATTTATTATTGGACTAGAGGAACAGCCAATGCTGCCAAAGTATGCATGTGATAGTAAATCCAGCTATTAAAGAAAGAAATGCACTTTAGATATCCTGTATTTATTGTCACTTAGATATCCAACATGGATCTGCTTTTAAATATGTTTGATCTTTTTTTTATCATGGTTCTACCAAATGTGGAGAATTGCTAAATTCATCCTTTCTGATTTCAAAGACACACTGAAGTGAAACTATGATCCACATGTTTATAACTGTAAAGAACAAAAAACAAATATTTTACTGGAAAATTGTTCCTTAATGCTGCCAAAAGTCTGTCACAACGAGACATTTTACTGCACCCAGCATTAGCTGTGTTCTTCTACAAAGTCTTTAAAGGCATTACTAATTGTTGGGGGAAAAAAAACAAAACATAAGTTTTAAATTTTAAACTCTCCGTTAATTTATTTGAACCATCTACATAATTACAATCATGATATTTTATATTAAACCCATTATGAATTGAAGTAAGAAATGCAGTCCAGTTGTAATTACATTATTATACTTGTACCCATACAAGCCGGAATATGATAATGTAAACTATCTGCAGAGCAAAAACCTCACACCCACACTGAAGGAAGTAATACACACACGTGTGACAATGCGTTCAGAAGATTCACTGAGTTTTCCCCTTGGGTGACTTTATTACTGTGAACAATTTAAATGATTACACACTGTATCACAGGTGGAAAAAGGATGTGGAACATTTTTACGAGTTTGTTTTTCCGCTGTGCCCAGTAAGTAATGCATCTTGGTAAGCTGAAGATGATAATTAAAGCTCTGAAAGAGATGTTCAGCTAAAAAATTAACTACAGGTTGAGCGTGACTTACAGGCTTTCCAGGAGGGCCTCTCTCCCCTGGACTCCCAGCTTTGCCCTTCAAAAAGAGACATCAGTATTTAAAAGATTAAAATGAAGTTTAAATCATATTATATCATTAGTTATTATATAATTAATATGAGAAAAAACAAGGCATTTACACAAGGCATTTAACCCCCCTTTTTTTTTTTAACATTTCACAATTATATTCATAACCATGCATTTGAAACATGAGTCAAAATGGGTCTGCTGATATTGAGCGCTACTGTGTGTTTTAAGATATTCCAGTTTTATTGGTCAAGACATTACAACCATGTTACAAGTGTTTTTCCTCTTCTATATGATTTATAACTAATTTTAGTTTAATTCTGATACTCCTTCATGTAAAGTATTTAGCTCAGGTGTCTGTAAAGCAGGCAGCCGGCCATAAGAGAATGGCATTTGGGTATAAACCATGACAGATGCAAGAAGAAGCCCCCTTTTTGCTAATAAACACTGATTAAAGTCTGCACATGCATACAGGGGACCAAAGTGTTATATAAAATACTTTTATGGAGATGAATTTAAGAAGAAATAAATGTTCATTTTCAAGAAGTATGCACAAGATGCAGGTGGATGATTCCAGTGTGATAATTTTGACTTTTGCTGGCTTTGCATAAATGAACACTGTAAACATGTCTTCTCATTTCCTTATGGGCCTTCATAAAAATCTGTCACAGAACTAAGACATCATGAATTCAGCACAAGAGTGTTTTACTTCTCCGTGGGAATAAGAGAAGGTTAATTATAAACTACTCACTATGAATCCTGGTTCTCCTTTTGGTCCAACATCACCCTTTTCACCCTGTAAAAAGATATATGTAGATCAGAATTTTAAGACTATATACTGCTTTTAGTCTTTACATGTATACTATTTTTATATACATAGTAAATGGAATGAAATGATTTACCTTGATGCCTTCCGGACCGGGTTCTCCCAGTGCACCATCTGGACCCCGGGGCCCCTGTACAACAGCAACATCAGATAACTTTCTGTGAATGACTACATAAAGAAATAGCTCATTTAAAATCAAAGCAACAAACATGTGCTGACATGACTATTTGACAGCATACACACAACTGAAATAGCACCTTCAACAAAGACATTAGTGTGTATTCTTTGGGCTTCCACGCTAAAGCTGCAGCCTACCATGCAAACAAACATTTCAAGGGTTTAACAGCATTGTAGCACCACTATGTGTGCAAGGTGACAGATAAAGATCTGCGAATTTATTCAGAAACCTTTCACATTCTGTCTCTGTTTATGCTTTCAGCTCATTGTCCGCCTGTCTGCGGTTTCCATGTTTTGTTTTATCTCTTTTATCTCGGCCTTTGCTCGCTTAATTGATCCTAATCTGCTTCAGTCTCAGCTGTGAGTCTGGCCACCACACTACTCAACTAATCTCTCCATTTCAGCTTTCAGAAGAGGCTTATCTCTTTGTTTTTATTTGTTCCTTCCTGTGGTATATCTGTTTATCTCAAATCTTGATTCAAAGATCACTTAGGCATCTGTTTTTATTTCAGTTTTTAATTTTCCTCAATTTACAGCAAATGTTTTGTTTAGCGGACTTTACAGAGAAATGTATAAATGAACACTCTTCAATTTACACTAGTTGATCTAATCAATGATCTAATCAATCAAATTCAATAATTTCAAAATAATTAAATCCATATGATGTCATTTAAATTTGTTTTGCATTTACAGATTCATTTAATCCCCCATCATGACCATGCATGGAGCAGTAGGCTAGAAGAAAGGAAAGGAAAGCCTTCTTCCATGGCAGAACCAGACCCAGGAAAGACCCTGATCTACTTCCAGCAGTTGTGGTATGAGGACCTGACAGACACAATCAATTTGAACTGTATCAATGTCATTATTACTTGTAGTTCAGCCTTCATGAGACAACAATAGCTGGTGCTGAACAAAAGGTTGCTCAGGCTGTGTGCAGATAAGTTTTTTTTTTTTTAAAGATCTCTAACTTCTAGTATTGCACATTGTAACTATGGAAACAGCTAATACACAGTGTTTGCCTTTATTCAGAAATTTGACGATAATGTTAAATGCTTGGAGTCCCATTTGATGTGAATTGGTTCTATAAACTGCCTCAGTCTGTACAAGGTGTCAGCTGTAACGCATAGCTCTGATTATAACCAGCGCTATCGTGGACAGATCTTTACCAGAAAATACATAAAAAATTAAGAAACACCCTTTAACTAAAAATGTGTTCCAGTGTTGACAAATGAAATCACCAAATGGTAAGTATGTTGTCAAGTTATCAACACAGTTTGTCTGCAGAAGAAATAAAAAATCTTCAACAATTACCGGAAAAAGTAAAGGAATCAGTGCAGGTAATTCAATTAAACAAAATGTTTCATTTCGTTTCATTTCGACTATATGATACGTGTATGTTTACTTCCAATTAGTTCTGGTTTAAAATTGTTGCTTGTTTTATTTTCACAAGGCCATACCAGAGTGTATGACTGAGCAAAGGAGGCAAAATGTGGGCGAAAAGAAGCCAAGATTTGAGCATGATTACATCGTACCCAAACTGGATGGTAAATGTAAAAGCAAACTGACATGACTGGATTAAGTTAAAAACACAAGTTGTAGCATGTTAACTGCTGCCATATGTCTCTTTGGGCGAACTACTGACGAGTGGAAAAACAGGGAAACAGAAGATAAAAGAAGGCAATTACACATGAGTAATGAAGTGTGCCAGTAATGCCGCAGTGCTTGGTGGACCTTCAGTAATGGCACTGTTAGTCTGCCGATTGGCAACAGCTGGACCAAAAACAGAGAAAAACTATCTTTCAGTGACTGAATCAGTGCTCTGAAGACTCAGTACTCAGAGCAACCGAACACTGAGAAAGACAACATCCCTTCTAATATAATACAAAACCTACTTTTTCATTCAATGAACACACGGAAACAGAAATCGCTATTATAAGGAAAAATTTCTGAACATTTATAGATTGCAATAGTCATTTACAATAATGCATCAGAAATTATGCACTGACTTAACCATGTGTTTTGGAACTACAGAATATACTTTTCTTGAATGACGCAACCATGAGCTCTAAAAACTGTTATCTAACATGTTACTGTGGAAATCTTAACCTTGATTTGATTGATTAATTCTATAAAACATAATCTGATTTCTGGCCCTGCGATGGACTGGCGAGCTGTCCAGGGTGTACCCTGCCTGTCGCCCAAAGCCAGCTGGGATAGGCGCCAGCTTCCCCACGACCATGAATTGGAATAAGCGGTTCGGAAAATGAATGAATGAATGAATGAATGAATAATCTGATTTCCATCGGCCAAAATATCACTGTGTGTGGGGAAATATGATGATATGGGGACTTACTAAAAGTAATATAAAGGTATGTTTCCTTTACGTATATCTCATAATTTAAGCTTCTTGAAACTATTTACTTTTTCAGTTTTGCTGTTCTGAATTAATACTGGCTTAGTGCACACCTTCAAGGTATTCGTAACATAAAAAGACATCCATTATTATACAAGAAGCTGACTATTTTGTCTAATCTGGGGTTGAGAATAAGATTTTATTAAAAAAAAAAAAAAAAATTAAGATAGACTTTACAATTTTGTTCCTTTAGATACCGCTATTGATAAACCTGAGTTCAAATTTTGCTGCAGCTCCATGAAAGCAAATCTCATGTCAGACACAAAACCCCTCTTTGCCTTTTGGATCTGTGCCTTTCTCCTCTCAACCACACGGTGTCCTACTAGTGTTAGCCAACCTTTTGAATCTGACATTGCCATAATTTCTTTCAACATGAGATTCATAGCCCTCGTGAAACAGTTGTAATTGTACCTACGAAGACATCCAGGCCAAGTGGAACAAGAAACACATGTTTCTAACTACTTTAACCTCTAGTTTATGGGAATCCGTGTGTGATGAGAAAAACAGAACTGCAGGTCTAATGAATGAAGTTTTAATGGGCTAAATTGAAGTAGACTCACAAAGCATACAAGGAACTGACACAACTCATGTCTAAAAAGCTAAACTCAGCTCTTACTCTTCTTCCCTTTGGACCGGCAATGCCTGGACCCCCTCTTTGTCCTTGCAGACCCTGTAGGACAAAAAGACATGGATATAAAACACAACGCACCGATATGATTCAAACAAAAGTAGTTGAAAAATATGAAAAAAAAAAAGTTTTCATTATAATTTATCTCACTTGATGAAGTGAGATAAAGTTGGGCCCTTTAAGATTATATTAGGTTAAACTAAATATGGAAAAACCTCCTCCAGTTACATCCTTCACATCGACATCATCACTATTCCGTCTACTGAGCTATGAGTCTCCTATGATGTGCAGTTTTTACATGGCTGGACAAAAACTGGGGGAAACAGAAAACATGTGCATCGCATAACTCCTTTAATCATGTTTCTCCCCCAGCTTAGTTCATCATCCAAGTTAATATTGTGATTAGGGTATTTATGATATCCAATATAGATAGTAGATATGAGGAAGAGAATCAGTGCATTAAAGCAGCAATGTGCTTATGTATGTGCAACCTAATCTAATAAGCAGAAGTTAAAGAAACAAACACAAAAAAATGAGCTAAAATGTCTGCCAGAAAGGATTTGATATTACTTTTAAACATACATCCCAGTGCATCCCAGTACACCAAATCACATTTTGCTACAGCTGTTTGTGACGAAGGTGTGTGACTTACAGGTGCACCTTGCATGCCGATGTCTCCTGGACTTCCTGGTATCCCTGGATAGCCCTTGTACCAAAAAAGAATAAAGCATTGACAGGTAAAGAAAAAGAAAGGATCATAAAACGATGGTATGTACCTGCGTAGTAAACCTCATTAGTGTCACAAAACGTACAAACTATATTCTGCATTAGAACTCAGTGACTTGCAGAAGACTTGAAGAAGTACAACACAAATGAAAGATAATTGAGTAAAATATAGTTATATCTGCAACTGGAAACGGTCTGATATGTTCTGAAGGGGAGTGTTTTATTCTTTGTGTTTAATGTGCTCCAGTTCTTCCACACAGAAGACTAAATCTATAATGGAATACTACTGGAACAATAAAGTAGACTATGACGAAATGGCAAAAAAAAAAAAAACAACTTAAAAACTCAATTGGGTTTTCACAAAATGTCAATGGAGCCACTCACTCTCATGGCCATACTCTTGATCTTGTTCTAACATATGGTATTGAGACTGATAAGCTCAAAGTATTTCCTCAAAACCCTGTCTTGTCCGATCACTTCTTATTAACCTTTGAATTCACTTTATTTGATTACTCACTGACCAAAAATAAATTCTACTATAGTAGATGTTTATCAGACAATAATATTACAAAATTTAAACAATCAATTGAATCAATTTTTTTCACATCTACCATGTGTTAGCATGACTGAGAGTCCCCCTTTAAGCCTTACTCCTGCTCAGATTGATCAACATGCTGATACTATAACAGCTTCAATGCGTACAACCTTAGATAATGTTGCTCCCCTAAAGAAGAAGAAATTAGGTAAGATTATGAAGGCTCCCTGGTTTAATTCCCAGCTTCGAGCTCTAAAACAGGCATCAAGGCGTTTGGAAAACAGATGGCGTTCATCAGGACTAGAGGAGTCTCACTTAACCTGGAAAGAAAGTTTAATCGTATACAAAAAAGCCTTACGTACAGCAAGAACAGCTTATTATTCATCATTGATAGAGGGAAACAAAAACAACCCTCGGTTTCTTTTCAGCACTGTAGCTAGGCTTACTAGGAGCCGGAGCGCTGTGGAGCCATGTATTCCTTTCTCACTTAGCTGTGATGATTTCATGTATTTTTTCAGGAATAAAATTGACACTATTAGAGATCAAATTCACAATACTCTTCCTTCTGCCTATAATGTTGAGCCTGTTGTGGTCTCCGAAGCATCCTTAGAACCAGGATCTGACTTGTGTCTAAATAGTTTCTGTCCTGTCCAACCCTCTGAATTAACTAAAATAATAGCTTCATCTAAACCATCCACCTGTATCTTAGACCCTCTCCCAACGAGCCTCTTTAAGGACATTTTCCCTTTAATTAATACATCACTACTAAGTCTTATCAATATGTCTTTAGTGACAGGATATGTACCACAATCATTTAAAACTGCTGTAATCAAGCCTTTACTTAAAAAGCAATCTCTGGATCCAGAGGTGATAGCAAATTATAGACCTATATCTAACCTCCCGTTTATGTCCAAAATTCTGGAGAAAATAGTTTCCGCTCAGCTACATGCCCACCTGAGCAGAAATAATTTATGCGAGGAGTTTCAGTCAGGATTTAGAGCTCATCATAGCACTGAGACAGCATTGATGAAAGTTACTAATGACCTTCTTATGGCCTCAGACAAAGGACTTGTGTCCGTACTTATCTTGCTTGATCTTAGTGCTGCATTTGATACAGTCGATCATAACATTCTGTTACAAAGACTAGAACAGGTGATTGGAATTACAGGTACAGCGTTAAGCTGGTTTAAATCATATTTATCTGATAGACTTCAGTTCGTTCATGTAAATGACAAGTCCTCCTCCCAAACTACAGTAAGTCATGGAGTTCCTCAAGGTTCTGTACTTGGACCAATACTCTTCACGCTATATATGCTCCCTTTAGGCAAAATTATTAGACAGCATGGAATAAACTTTCATTGTTATGAAGATGATACTCAACTATACTTATCCTTTAAACCAGATGAAACAAATCAGCCCAATAGGCTACAAAATTGTCTCATAAACATAAAGACTTGGATGTCTAGAAATTTTAGTAATTCTAATTTAAGTAATTCTCGTTGGATCTGAAAAACTCAGAGCTAAATTTTCCGGTTTTGTAATGAACCTGGATGGCATTACTTTAGCTTCCAGTGCTACAGTGAGAAACCTTGGAGTAATATTTGACCCTGACCTGTCCTTTGGTCCACATATTAAGCAGGTTACTAAAACAGCCTTCTTTCATTTACGTAATATAGCCAAAATTAGGGACATTCTGTCTCGGAGTGATGCAGAAAAACTGGTTCACGCTTTTGTTACTTCGAGACTAGATTACTGTAACTCTCTATTACTGGGCTGTCCTAAATATGCCCTGAAAAGCCTTCAGCTGATCCAGAATTCTGCAGCCAGAGTCCTGACCAGAACCAGCATGAGAGATCATATTTCTCCAGTTTTAGCCTCTCTTCATTGGCTGCCTGTTGAATCTAGAATAGAATTTAAAATCCTTCTCCTTACATATAAAGCCCTCCACAGCCAGGCACCACTATATATCAAAGACCTCATTGTTCCTTATATACCAAGCAGAGTACTTCGTTCGCAGACTGCAGGCTTACTTGTGGTTCCTAGAGTCTCAAAGAGCCGAGCAGGAGGCAGAGCCTTTGGTTATCAGGCCCCTCTCTTATGGAATAAGCTCCCAGTTAGTGTTAGGGAAGCAGACACCCTCCCCACCTTTAAGACTAGGCTGAAGACTTATCTTTTTGATAAGTCCTATTGCTAGGGATGGTTAGCATCCCTTAGTTATGCTGCTATAGGTTTAGACTGCTGAGGGACATTTCCTGATACACTGAGCTTCTTTCTTTTTCTCTTTATCTCTTTCTTTTACCCCCCCCCCAACTCAATCTGTTGGTTTCCTTATGTAGGCTATTATGAATTGGCCTTCATTATGTTAGACAAACAAACAAACAAACAAAATAAAACAATAAGAAGAAGCATAATCTCTGCAAACCAACTTTAAAAAGATGCCAAATATAGTTATGTAAACTCTAATCTGTTATGAAATGGTCCAAAGCTTTTGTAATGATCTACTATTCATCATTATGGTGGTTGCATTACATTACAAAATGGTTAATAACTTTAGGTTATTTACATAACCCCGGTTCATAGTGAGATGTCTCACTATGGGATGCACGCCTCTGTGCAGCTCTCAGAAGCATTAATCTCATTACGCCAATCCTGATTGGCTGGTGAACGTGTCCGTCCGCATTAGCTTGTGCCATCTACCGTAAATAGCTCATGCGGACGGCACCGCCTCATTCAAGATAAGCACCTCTTCTCACTTGCCCAAGCAAGAAGGGTTGTCTGGTGAGACATCTCACTCATATTACTCAGAGAACCGGGGTTATGTAAATAACCTAAAGCTCTCTTTCATAATATTTCGCTCGATGTCTCACTATGGGATGTGGTAGCTCCCGTATTGCCAGACAAGCTTATCCAGCGTCCACTAACCTACAGGAAAGAGTCCTCAGGACGTCAAAACCGCGCGTGCTAAGCACGGGGCGGAGACATCCAACATGTAGAACTGGACAAAAGTGAGAGGCGAGGACCAACTCGCTGCGGCACAGATGTCCTGAACCGAAACTCCCCTGAATAAGGCCCATGATGCGGCCAAGCCCCGAGTCGAGTGTGCTCGCAGGCCCCCAGGAGGCTGCAAACCCTGACTCGTATCGGCCAGAGCGATTGCCTCCACCATCCAGTGGGACAGGCGCTGTTTCGTGACGGGCTTTCCCTTATGAGGAGTAACCCAGGACACGAACAATTGATCGCTCCTTCTGAAACTCTTAGTCTTATCCATGTAAGTGCGGACTGCTTGAACTGGACATAACGACCTCTGTTCTCCCACGGAGAGACCAAAGGCGACCAAGTCTATAGGGGAACAGGAGCCCACCACCTTGGGCACAAAAGCCGGGTTGGGTCTCAAAATTACCCTCACATCACCCGGGAAAAACTGAGCGCACGAAGGATGCACTGAAAGGGCATGGATGTCGCTAACCCGTTTCGCTGAAGCCAAAGCCAGCAACAACACTGTCTTGAGAGACACGTGTTTCAAATCCGCTCCTTCCAGAGGCTCAAAAGGGGGACCCTTCAACCCTTCCAAGACCACGGCCAATTCCCATGGCGGGACCAATGGTCTGGATACAGGAAGAAGCCTACGTGCTCCTTTCATGAAACGTTAGACCAGCGGATGTTGGCTTGCCGTCAGCTTTCCAAACCCCACGTGGCAGGCAGCAATAGCTGCCAAATACACTTTAACTGTGGAGAAGGCTTTCCGTTTGTCAATCAGATCCTGTAAAAAAGACAAGATCGTCCCCACCGAGCACTGAAAAGGAATGTGGCTGTACTTGCGGCACCATTCCTCAAACACCCTCCATTTACAGTCATACAATGACCTAGTGGAGGGGGCCCGCGCACTCTGTATAGTGGAAATTACGCGCTGTGGGAGCCCCACGGCTGACAAGTTGTGCCACTCAGGGGCCAAGCCCACAGTGCCAGGCGTTCTGGGTGTGGGTGAAAGACCGACCCTCCCCCCTACAGCAGCAGGTCCCTGCGCAGCGGGAGCTGCCAGGGCTGCAAGCGCAGCAGCTGATATATCTCTGCCAGCCAATGCATCACAGGCCAATGTAGAGCTATCAATATCAGGTCGTGACCCTGTTCTCTCACTCTGGACAGAGTGGGAGGTATCAATGTCAGGGGAGGGAACGCGTAAAGAAGACCGGGCGGCCAGGCGTGCACTAACGCGTCGATGCCCAGGGGAGCATCCATGCTGCGCAGGGAGAAAAACATTGCGCACTGCGCGTTGTCCCTGGAAGCGAACAGATCCACAGTGGCCCGACCGTAACGGACCCAGATCTGTTGCACAACCTCTGGGTGCAGAGTCCATTCCCCGTAAACCGGCGCGCCCCTGGACAACAGGTCCGCGCCCGTGTTCAGAGCTCCCGGTACATGCATCGCTCTCAAGGAGAGAAACTGGCCGCAGCTCCAAAGGATCAGTTTGCGTGCCAGCGTGTGTAGCTGACGGGAGCGTAATCCTCCTTGGCGGTTGATGTACGCTACCGCCATCGTATTGTCCATCCTGACCAGAACATGATGTCCGACCAAAGACGGAAGAAAGTGTTTCAGGGAGAGGAACACCGCCAAAAGCTCCAGGAAATTGATGTGAGTTTTCTGGAGGTCCGCACTCCACAGCCCCCTCACAGGCTGGCCTTCATGGATTCCACCCCAGGTGATCACCTTCCTGGACAGAACTGGACCCATAGTGACTCCCCGGGTCAGGAAGGACGGAGCCCGTCAGTGGCGCAGAGTCCTGACACAACTCGGAGTGACCAGCACTTTCCGTGCGCCATGACGCACAGGGTCTAGGCCGGATGAGGCCACCCAAAGCTGAAACTCCCTCATGTGGAGGCGGCCAAGTCGGACTACAAGAATTGCAGATGCCATCAGTCCGAGTAATCGAAGACATAATCTGAATTGAACAGATTTGTCTAGACGAAAAAGTGCGAGGCACGCCCTAAAAGCTCTCACCTGCTCTGCCGAGAGGCGTGCTGTGAAGGTCACCGAGTCCAGGGATAATCCCAGAAAGATTATGCTTTGCACTGGAGACAGCCTGCTCTTTTCGGTGTTTAACCTGAAACCCAAGTCCGACAGGTGCCACACCAGAATCTGTGTGTGAGCCCTGGCTTCCTGTTCTGATTGTGCCAAAAGCAGCCAATCGTCCAGGTATGTAGCCAAGCAGACGCCCTGCCGCCTGAGCGGGGCTATCGCCGCCTCTGTGCATCGCACGAACACTCGCGGACTCAGAGACAGGCCAAAGGGGAGTACCAGGTACTCGTAACAGATCCCCTGGAAGGCAAACCTCAGGTACTTCCTGCGGGGAGGATAAATTGGGATGTGGAAATACGCGTCTTTTAGGTCGACAGAAGTGAACCAATCATTCTGTCGAACAAGGCACAGCAGAGATGCATGTGTCAGCATCCGGAATTTGTATTTCCTCAGGTGTCTGTTCAGAGCGCATAGATCCAGGATTGGGCGAATTCCAGTCCCCCCCCATTTGGGGACCAGGAAATACCTGGAGTAAAAGCCGCTCTGACAACACAGATCGCTCCTTTGTTTAACAGGGAGGAAATTTCCTCCTGTAAAACTTGAGCGGTCTCCCCTGGAGCCTGGGAGTGTATAATGCCGGCGAAGCTTGGGGGAACAGTGGCAAACTGCAGCCTGTATCCCCTCGAGGTCGTCCTTAATACCCAGGGCGACGCCCCGTGCGTGGCCCATCTCTCCCTTCGGAGGGAGAGCGGAGACACACACTGCAGGCCTCCCACCGAAAGAGAAAACTCCCGCGAAGCGTTGGCGCCCTCTCTTGGTGGAGAAGGGGAGTGACTCGTCTGCGGCACTGGGCTTCCCTGACAGCGCAGTGACGGAGCCGAAGCTCCTCCCACACCGGAGAAAGCTGAAGCTTTCTTCCGAGGGGAAGCTGCGGGTCCCGCACCCACGCTGTTTATTCTCACAGCTTTGGTTTTCTTTTTTATTGGCTGCGCCCTCGGCACTCTGCCTGGATGCTGCAGCGAAACACTTTTTATTTTCTTTAATAAAAGTGTGTGTGTGCGTGCTTGTGGACATGAGAAAGGAGCAACCGCTGAAACCTCTGTCGTCCAATGTCCAATTCCCTCGTCTTGCTTCGGCACGGTCCGTGGCAGCAAGGAGGTGGGGGCGTGGGAAAGCCCTGGACGCACACTCGGAAACCAAACAGGTGGAGCTGGCGAACGGGGAACTGCCAGCTGCACCGGTGAAGAGAGCAACTTTCAGGCTGCTCGCTTCTTCTTCCTGGCCTGGAAAGTGGCAGCCTGCGCGGGGGGTGCCGGCGCAGCTGCGATTGTAGCCGCTGGTTTCTTAGGCCAGCTGGCCTGACCGGGCAAAATTGGTGGGGCGGGCTGAAGTTTCGGTTGTTTAGGCATTTTAAACTGCGAAACATGGGGGGCAGCAGGCGCAGGGGCCTTGCGCTGCACGGGGGGAGGGAACAGAAGGCTTTCGGGGAAGGCAGAGCCGGAGAGCCTCGTCTTCCTTCTTTTTGGCTTCACATCTTTGCTGCATTGAGGCCAATGCTGAGCCAAAAATTCCCTCCGGAACAATGGGCATGTCGAGGACGTCGTCCTTCTCCCTGTCTGACAGGTTGGCAAGGTTGAGCCACCGCACCCGTTCCTGCAGCACCATAGTTCCCAGCGCTCTACCCATGGCCTGGACCGCGCAGCGCTGGACGCGGAGACACAGGTCGGTGATGACCGGAATCTCCTCCCACGTTGCTGGGTCCTGGGCTTGTCCAAAGTCCTCACACAGCTCAGCCTGATACGCTGTGAGCAGGGAGAGGACATTGAGCGCTCTGGCTGAGAGCGCAGCCGCCTTGTACGCCTTTTCAGTCAGGGCTGACTGAAAACGGTCAGTTTTGGATGGCAGGTTGGGGCTCCTGGAAGACACTGCTGACAGCCTGGGGTGAAGGTGAGCTGCCACGAGTGGCTCCATTGGAGGCATCCGGAGCAGGCCCAAGCTCTCCATCGCCTCACAGTCGAGGGATGAGGCCCCGGGAACCGGGCTCCTGCTGCTGTACGGGCGGTCCCTCCACGAGCGCGTCACCTCGTTCAGCAGCTCCGGGAAGACGGGGAGAAGTTGTTTTGCCACACCCTTAGCTGAGGGTAATTTCTTCCCTTCGTAGCGGGACCTGGCGGTCTCCGCTACAACAGCCGGCCAGCGGATAGCCAGACGGGCAGCAGCGCGTTTACACACGTCGAGCATGTCCGAACTGGGGAGGGGAGAAGCTGGTGTGCTACCCTCGCCTCCATCCCGAGTGGTGGTGGAGGCCGTGGGCTTTGCAGCCCGGGCCGAAGTACTAAAGATGTCGTCCTCCTCCTCGTCCTCTGATATGAGGAGACTCGAGGCGACATCTTCATCTTCTCCATAGTCCAGGTCCAGGACGTCTTCCTCCTGTGGGGGGTCCGTGGCCAGGTCAAGCTGGGAGCCCCAGCTGACACTGGCCTCCGGTACCACTACCGCAGTGGACCCGCCATCCCCTCCCCTTTCGACGGCAACGTCGGTGGAGGTGAAATAAGGGTCATGTCCAGACAGGCTAGCTTGGCGAGCTAGCCATCTGCGGAGACTTTTTACCGTGAACACCGCACAGTGTTGACACGAGCCCGGGACATCTATTGCTAGCCGGGCGTGTTCCAGCCCCAGACAGCATGAGCAGACCTGGTGTGGGTCTCTGCTCGAAATTTTATTCCCACATCGACAGGAACGGGCCCCAGAGTCTCCATCACCTCTGGTGTGAGGGTTCTTTGCCTCCATTCCCAGCGAGCTGGTGAGCGAGCGGGGAATTGAGGTGGTTAACTGGTGTGCTAACCGTGAGAGCCGAGGAGTTAGCTGGTGTGCTAATGCTCGACAGTAAATTTTATTTTTCGCCGTGGTGAGGCTGAAAAATGGTGACGACCGAGCCGTGGTGGGGCAAGGAAGCACAGGAGATGGTCTGGTGTGACCAAACGAAGCGATAAAATGTGCCTAAAGGCTAGGTAGCGCCCGGCAACCGAAGCTAAAAGGTCAGTCTGCGGACAGTTTAGCTAGCTAGCCCAGACGCGAGATATGCTCCGAGTGAGAAGAGGTGTTTGAATGAGGCGGTGCCGTCCGCATGAGCTATTTAAGGTAGATGGCACTACCTGATGCAGACGGACACGTTCACCAGCCAATCAGGATTGGCGTAATGAGATCAATGCTTCTGAGAGCTGCACAGAGGCGTGCATCCCATAGTGAGACATCGAGCGAAATATTATGAAAGAGAACTGGTTTACCTCAACTCCTATCATAAATCACACATGTTCTTCCTCTTTCACAGGAACACACATTAAGAAAGACCCACAAAAGCAGTAGTTAAAACCTCTAACTTTACAGCTAGCTGTCATATTAGTTATCCTCTCCTCCAACCAGCCAAATAGTCATTATGGAAACCACTAAGCCAGCCACTAAGGTCAGAGTTCTGGCCCAAAATGGCAAACATGGCGCTAATCCAAGGCCCTTAAATGGAGAGGAATGTATGCCAGCCTTACTCAAAATTCATGCAACACTGTAAAATAAAATAAAATAAAACAAAATAAAAAATAAAAAAATTTTTTTAAAAAAAGGGTGAAAAAAGTCAGCATCATTCTTAAGCTGATAGTGTGTGAGTACATAATTTGCTATGGAGCTGTACAGACAAACAAATAAACATTTATCAAGCCAGTCTTAAAGTTTTAAGAGCTGGGATGAAAACAACAACCCTTTTCTGTGTAATATCATAATCAACCACACTGTTCTAGCCTTCACTGGACGTACCATAACCTTGTGTGAAGAGTAAAGTTTTATATGATAACTGGTAGCATACTGTATAATCTGCATACACATTTGGTATTTAAAAGCCATTTTAAATTGGACAAAAATGTGTTTCCTTTTTGCATTAGAGTTCCTCAACTTTGAATTGAGTTCCAAATCTGATGTGGTCTCTGATTTTTCTTATTTCCTACATTATTTCCGTATACAAAAGCCTAATATTAACAGTTTAAAAGCATTCTGAGACAAAAGTCTTTCTTTCATTTATTTTTTTATTGAGTCACACATGTTTCTCAGGCTCATCACTCATCCCAAAAATAATTTTGCTGCTTAATTTAGCAAAAATGTGGAACAGTAACAGTTTATCTGGAGCTTTTGACACAATTACAATTGGTTCACTTCCATTTTGAAGAAGCAGCAACACACAACAGGCCAAAACGTACAGCTTAAACTTCTACATGGTCCAAGCATTTTTCCTTTTATCATTTTTATCATTCCAACACAATCTAAGACATTAGTTTAGTGAACACTGTGCAAAGCTTTGGAAATCTTTTTAGGCAAGCATAAACTATGATTTTAAAAGCTTATTAAAAAAAATCACAGCTCAGCAGGACGTCCTGAGTGACTCCACTTACCCTTGGTCCCTTCTCTCCAACTGGACCTGTTGGACCTGGTGGTCCCCGGTCACCCTGGAAAAATGCAATAAATACAAAATGACATAACTGATTATTCTACTGTCACTTAGAAGCAAATCACTTAAAACCCCTAAATAACCTCAAATACATTTCCCCCACAAAAAAGTTATCAAGCTGGAGAGAAACTTCTTAAACATAGAAGGTGAAAGCAACATCAGAGTAAATAAAGTATGGAGCACGCACACACTGCTCATCTGGGATTTCTTCAATTTAAAGCATGGATAGAACGTATCGATCATTACAGAAGGATCCAACATCTGCGCCCAACAGCTATCTATTCACTTCAATCCATTGTGATGGAAAAACTACTATGAGTCTGGGTGGTGCTGAATTAAAAACACAAATATAATGTTCAAGGAACTTGTGGGCTCTCAGGGTATGGCTGGTGCTGACATACTGATTCAAGAGGAGGATTCTGTGTAAGTGGAGTTGGAGGACAAGCAAGAATCTGACAAGCAGATGGCTTCCTATCACAAGAACATGTTCTGACAAACGGGCCTTCTGGATAGGAAAGAAAGGGCAGCAGGTTGAGATAGAGGGAGGGAACAATGGAGATGAAGGTAAAAAGGTGGGAGGTTTTTATTTTTTTGGGGGACTGTCAATAATCAACACCCACAGGGTTGTCAAAACCAGGCGGCAGAGCATTTTGTAGGAAACACAGAAGCACTGTGAGTATGTTCCCACAGCTCATGCCTGAGCATTGTTATTCACAGCCGGGTTTTAGAAGTAATCCGAAACAATTAGACTTCTACGTCTTTGACATTAAATGACAGCGAAATCTGTTCAACTACTGAGATGAATATTTTTCTTGAATTAACCTTTAAACGGCTTGGTTCAGCGGACAGACAGAATGTTGAGAGCCACTTATGGTGACACAAATTGGACAATATTGTTATTGATGTGAATATAAGTGTGTTGAGTGTTTATACAAGCATGTGTTCTGGGGCCTCAAGCCAACACTGCTAAACACAGGCTTAATTATAGGGGTCTGCAACTGACAAGCAAGCCGCTGATGCTCTCTGACAGCCTAATGACAGAGAAACACTCTCCTTACCTTTTCACCAGGAACTCCTATCACCCCAGCAATCCCAATTAGGCCTACTGGACCCTGGAGAGGGGAGGCGGAAAGAGGTAGTGTTACACATAAACGCATCAGGATAAAGTCCTAAAGGTTAATTCCCAAGCTGTCATGACACCTGGACTGCAACAGGTCATGGATTACAGTGGAATATCTACGTCAGCAAAACAGAGGTGCTGCTGATTTCAGGAGAAACCTGTAGTGTGTGTGTGCGTGTGTGTGTGTGTGTGTGTGTGTGTGTGGGGGTTAGTATCACCACTGTTACATCTGAAGACAGATTCAGGTTGGAGCTGATTACAACTACTGCAGCCAAAATAGTTTATTTATATTATAACCACATCATCACATTATCAATACAGAATTGAAAGAAAATTGCTAAGTTACATTTTTTTCAGTGAATTCAAGAAAGAAGCAGGAAAAACACTTTGACAAAAACTGAAAATTTTATCCAAACAGAATTGCTAGTTTCTTTACTTCCTCAGCTTAGGTGTTTTTTGATGTTGCAGGTGGTGTTTTTTTTCCTAGCAGGTGAAGCAGCTGGTTTGATTTCTCTATGTCTATCTGGTGTCGCTTTGTCCTAGTTCCCCTACTTTCTCTCTCTCTCTTTTCTTTGCTTTCTTCTTCTTTACCGTTCACTCTCTCCTGTCTTTGTCCCCACCCCTACCATCCAGCATTGATGTGTATATTCAGCAATAGTGAAATTAAAAAGAAAGAATAATACTTATCAAGAGGGACCTTATATCATAAAGCTCCTCTTGGCAAAGCAAATTCAGCTTGCGATGATGCTGAACAGGACAAGTTAAGAAGAAAAAAAAAAGAGAATTGCTGGTGCGTTTTACTTATAGACCTTACCGAAACTGAGTGCATTCAACCCCTAAATATCCTGAGTAGTTTACGAGGAAGTCCTTATGGGAAATACACTAGCAAATGTACTGTATATTTGGAAGTTCTCAGAGGAGCTTAACCACTTCCAGATCAGTCATCTGGGAAAGAGGCTACAGCCTGGATCAGTGCCAGCCTTCCCAGTGGATAATCTTAGGTTCAGGAAAAACAGCAGGGCTTATGAGTGCTTGGTTTGACATTTAATCAGAAATGTTGACTGTTTTGTTTTATCCTTTTTTTTTTTTTTTAACTTTGTCACTGAGCATTTGCAAAGCAAAGAAAAAAGTGGAAACGTACGATAAATAAAAAAAAAACATGCCCAAAATCATCACAAGGCCAAAGCCGGAATACTGAAGTACCACAGCACATGCTCTATGCCACCAGTATGTTAGACATCTATTTTCAGTGTTATTGTGATAATTCATAAGCCGACTTGACAGTGGATCATGGTGGCTGACCACAGAAGACAGTGTGGTCAGACTGTGGTTGCCTCTGTTGGGTGGATCAGTTTATATTAACTGCATTTAAGCATTGACACTCAACACAGTTACCAGACTCCGAGGTTCTTATATCACCATGAAGTCACATTATAGCACATTTAAACTGGCTTTAATCTTTTTCTTTAAATGAGTGAATAAAAACAAAACAGAAAGCAGCAAGATAAACATAATTCATGCGATATGCCTTAACTCAGCTTCAAAAGCCGGATATCTTAAAAATGTCTCCCATACATCATCACATTAAGTGCATTATCTTTTGTTATGCACATAAAACTACTGAGTATGAGTTCAGTGACAGTGAAACGATGCAGCCTGCAGAGAACAGGAGCTGTTAGCCGGGACATGAAGTGGGACGACAGAGTACCATGTATCATATCATGAAAGGAAATGGTTCTAAAAGTTTTTACATGTGACATGCCCCTTGCATGTAAAACTGTAGTCTGTGATCTAGTTTCTCAGACAGCACAACCCAGGTAACTAAAGTACCATAACCATTAACTTTACAGTTAGGAAAGAAATACAGCTGAGCTCTGACAAGTGTTGGGCTTCACTCTTTACACGTGCCTTCAATTAACACACTGAGTCAATGACATGAAAATCAAAGCATACAGGCTGACACGTGCACAACGTTTCAAAGCACACCTGCAGTTACTTTTAGTAAATGCTTGGTAATAAATGTTTGTATATGTCATAGACTTAAGGGTGACATAAAAAAGGAACTCTCAGAGGCTAATCTAAATGGATTAAAACTGTTCTAATCTCTTAAAACCTCCATTTAAATTGTACATGAAACAGTTTATGGGAGGCCTCATGGTGACACAGAGGCACTCAGAAAAGACAGGTGGATTAAAGTTTCAATGCTTCGGCCCTGGGTTAAAGCGTTCTCTCTGTTTCTTACACATCCAATTTATCTGGAAAGTGATGTAATGGCATTCATTAGAGACTCCATATGTTTTAGAAACTTTTTCCCCCCTCTGCATAGCTCCACGGTTCCTGTTTGGCTTCAAAGGCCCCTCTACTCAGTAACTGCTTAATGCCTCTCATATGTGCGCTGCGACAACACACTCTGACATGGCCTACTTGGTTGCCTCTTCTATGCACAGAATGCAAATATTAACATTAAGGGGCCTCTGAGCAGGACAAGCACACTTTTGATGTTCAGAGCAGTTGTTTTCTGCAGGATTTTACAAAGAGGAAGTATTTTCCTGCTTCCCTCAGGGCACAATTGCTACAGTAGTGTTAACAGCAGCACGGCAGACACATAGCATTGTTATCATGTAGTTAACTGAATCCTTTCCACACAAACTTTATGCAGAGTTTTATTTTGGTACACTTACAAAACCACTGGATGGACAAAAAAAAAATCTCATCTTTTCTCACAGATTTTTCTTCTTATGATTTGCTATTGTACTTTGGCTGCACAGAGGACAAAATACGCTTCCTGGTATCAACAGAAGTCGAACACTCTTTTGCAAACTTTAAATTAGAAACAAATTTGGAGCCTAAACAAAAACACTTCCATAGATGGCGTCTGATCCAAGTGAGTCAGGAAAACAGCAAGACATGAACAAGCTACTGTACCTCCTGTTACTCTTACACCAGGATTTAACAAAACACCTTAAATCCACTCCAGGATGGCTGTGGACTTACCTGTGGTCCAATTTTTCCAACATTTCCTATGTCTCCTTTCTCCCCCTGCAAATAATAAACAAAACAGTGCACTGAGTGACTGCTGTAATTAAAGAGATCCCCACAACCTTCCTGCTGTACTTCCAGCAGGGCATTTATAAGATATTTAAAGTGTGAGAAGGAACAAACACATTAACTTCATGGGACTGTGAATAATTTTTGGCTTCGCCATATGCTGCATCATGATGGGTCTGGAAGAAATAATGTGTCTCCTAATTAAGACCATCTTCCCAACACAGTGTGGGAGATTAGTGAGACGGTGTTACAATGAGATAACAGATCATTATATACAGCAACAAAATACTAAAACTTTTCATATTTGACAATATAACTGCACTGATGAATGCAAATCTAATATATCAAAGTTGAAATATTAAAAAAAAAATCAACAAAGATTGTGAGCAACAGGCCCATCATATGGCAAAATATTGGCATACTTTGAAGCAAATCTATTAGATAGTTCACATTGTTTGTACAAAGTCTTTAATGGTGAAAGGAAACCATAGGGGACAACTACACACAACTAATATTTTATTATTTCTTGATTTTTCCCTTTTTTGTCATATGTAATGGGTTCAAAACTGTTCAGATTTACTAATCAAAACTAAAAAACAACCTTATCTGTGAGTTTTTGTGAATTTGAGCATCTTGTTCATGAAATGGCAAAACATTCATATTTCACAAAGCTCAATTTTATACATTCTTTTACATTTTAAATTGGTTAATAACTTAAATGAGTGAAAATATGTTACCATGACACATCATGAAAACAGACTCACCTTTAAACCCTCAAGGCCAGGTTCACCTATGTGGCCTTTCCTTCCAGGTCTCCCCTACAATAAGGATAATAGTACAAGAAGTGGGGTTTATCATATATCATCTACTTCTTAATGACAGCACATCCAACCATTTTTTTCAAACACCTGCAATATATTCAGCATGAATGTCTATTTATGTTTGGATATATTGAGCAGGATAATCTTGAAATTCTTACAGTAGGACCAGAGATGCCGGGTGGACCTAGTACTCCCTCATCACCCTGCAGAAGTACAGTACAGTTATTCAAAGACAAATGTTCTCATACATACACACACACATACACACAATAGATCACTTTTAATTGCATGTATGTGCACCTGCTGAAACCCCAATATATATGGTTTATTGTGCAAAAACTGATAAAGAACAAGAAACAGGACAATAAAGATAGGTTTGGTGCCTTGAGAGTCTCACTGCCTACCCTGACTGCAACCCTTAGAGTTTTATATTTTTGTTTGTTTTTTTTCTAAATAATGAACTGCAGATTATCAATTTATATCTCAGTGCTCTTTTGGGATCAAATGCTGAGTCTGAAAATATTGGCCGATTCAGCACCTTGCAAACATGTGCCAACTGAATCCTCTACCTATCAACACAAAATCGTTTGCGTTGAACACCTTCCAAAAGCTTCTGTTCTTTTTTTCCAGGACTGGAAAATCTTCCAGCCTTGTTTTTATAAGCACCCAATGGGAAATCATGACTTCACCTGGTGGAACATGCCCTGAGAGATATCACAGAGAAAAAAATATCTTCCACTCTGATCTGAGCTGCAACTGTTCCACATAGGACTACTTGCAGTAGAAGGAACATTAATCAATCATGCTTTTGCTTCTAATGATGACATGACATTTTCTCCATGATCCGTACTGTCAGCATTATTGTGACATTGAATAAAAACTCTGCAGAGAGACAAAGTAAAATTTCTTTGTGTGTTTAATGATCTCACCTGTATTCCTTTTGGACCTGGCGGGCCTTGAGGCCCTCTTGCACCCTGCAAACCCTGAAACACAGCTGGATGTGTGAATTCTTGTCGATAACTGAAAACATGATTGATTGAATGGACAGAGAGATGCTACCTTTGGTCCTGGTGGACCGTTGGGTCCTGGCACTCCAATGTCCCCAGGAAAACCCTATTTAGATCAAAAGACAAAAATGTTATCACCATATATTGCAATGTGTCATTTATATGTGGATAAAACATACGACAGATAGTGTCACACCTAATTCAGGTCAGTATTGGCCGACTTACAGCAACACCTCCTTCTAAAATCAGAGAAGGCATCCAGCACACTATCACTAAATACGAAGGAGAAATGATTCTACTATCATGACACAATGCAAAAAAAACCTCAAATTTTTGGACATATTTCAGTCAAAATTGAACTGTAAACTCTTCCAGTCGCTGCAAAAAGCTGCAGTAATTACATAATTAACATAATTCATTTAAAAGCTAAATTTGGCCAAACCACTTTAAGGTACCTGTGTCTTAATTTGTGATATAAATGACAATTAATTTTGTGATGAATCATAACTTTTGTGAGTTTTTTGTATATTTGAACAGACCTACAGTTAAATTTATCCATCACACAATCTTAAAGTCCAAGGTAATGTCACCAAATATGTGTGGTGCATCTCTTGATTGTCTGTGGTGTGAGTGATGACTCGTGCAGTTGAAAATATTCTGTTCAACATGATTTGGTTTAAGTCATAAAATCAGTGTAAGCTGTAGGTGGATCTTGTTATGTGTTCAGTATGGCTAAAATCATGTAGCTATCTGCAATATCAAAATATCCAAGGGGATTTTTGTAGCTCTCTGATGCTTTAAAATGATCAGAATCTTAAGAGGAAGCAGCTGTAGTAGCGGTGCCGATCACATTAAACATATTCTAACACAAAAACACAGGATACAGCAAAATGTTTGTGCTTTATAGCTGCATCTGTGTTGTGGATGGCTTAAATCTTCTCTTTACTCAGCAAACAGACATAAAGTGTTGGATTTATCAATAAATACTAAAAGTACCTGTCAGTTTCCTTTGCAACTTAAATTGTTATTCGTATCCATCGAAACACTGAAATATTTTTTTACCCTTTTATCCCATTTTGTAAAGTAACCACAGCAGCATTTTACAAACATAAAATACACAGCTTATCCTACACTAAATTCACCTTCAGTAATGTACATTATATTTACACAACTGCAAGTACTGTAGTTTTGAAGAAATGTAAGTTTTTAAACCTAAAAACTTCATTTTTTTTAAGGAAAATAATACAGGAATACTTCTGCAAATGATGTTCTCAAACTATTACTATTACAGTATCATCAGTAATCTTTTCATAGGACTTTCTCACTGTAGAATGTTTCCAAAAACAGAGTTTGCTGTAGATGAGGACAAATATTTGATAATAATATAGACCAGCCTAGGTACCACTGACCTGCATGTGTTACACATGTTCCTACTCCAACACATCTTATTCGGATTAACAAACTTGCTCATCAAGTTCTTTGCAAGCATGTCGGCAAGCCGTTCATTTAGTTCATCTATGTTAAGTTAAAGTTACTTCTGAAACGTGCACGGCAGTGGTAGCTGAGGACCAGGGTTGGGAAACGCTGATATAGACAGAGAATTAAATGCAGAAAGACCAAAATTCCTTTCAGTCATTTTATTGACACATTGTTGTGTAAACGGCGTGGTGTGGTGGTGTATTTCCCTACATAAACAATTCCTCCACTAGAATTCCTGATGGTCCTTCTACCTGGAGACATACTATTACCTGACAATACTTTTTCCTACTCTGTACTCTATGCATGGGTCAAAAGTCAAAATATTGGTCACATAGGCATTAGTTCTTTAGGAAAGGCACTTTAAAAACAGAAAAACGGAGTAACAGGGATGTCATGAGCCCATCTGTGAGATTGTATAGTGCATGGACAAACTGAGAACATGACTCACAATGACATGGTGTCAAAAAGAGGGATTTCTATGCTGCTGACTCTTTATAGCCTGCAGTGTATTCAATATAAGACTGCTTGCCAAATATTTTCCTACTAGTAGCATGTAAGACTATGCCATGATTAAGTGATCTAAGGGTTATTCCACAAAATACAAAGATTAAAAGAGGCAGACGCTGAAGAAGCAAGGGGCAAAATGGAATTATAGGTCATGCATTTTGACATAAAGCTTGCTGATTTATTATTCAGCATTGTTGTGAAATAATCTTTTTGACAGGTGAATATTTAGAGGTTGAATTGAGATTACAAACAGTAACTGGCATCCCTTTAACTTACTGGGTACCAGGCATTGTTGTAGCAGAGAGCCCCGTGCGTTAAGGAACATTTTGGCTCATCTGTCACCACTGCGGAATGTGGCGGGCTGATTCAGCATTGGTGTTTGCATTAGAGTGTTTTTGGGATGCGCACTCGGAGAGGATTCAGAACATTTTGGATGTGTGCTGGGTGCACTGGGTGCGTACTCGGGGGCTGCATTTTGGAGATGTTTTCACTCATGCCCATTCAAATCCAAAAATGCCAAACGACATCTTCGGCAGCCAGTGAGTTAAGTTACTTAGTAACAGCTTAAATATGCTCCTACCTCTGGTCCTGGAGGCCCAGGTAGTCCTTGTGGCCCAATTTCTCCAATTTTACCCTGTTGGAAAAATAGTTATAGATCATACAACTTTTTATTATTTGGCTATAGTTTTGGTATATTATTCCTTTGCAGCACAGAGACAGTGTTTTCACCTTATACAGCTTCTGTATTAAATTTAGCTACCATTTCAGAAATCTCTCAACACAAAGTTAAATTATATTCCAGCAGAGGACAGTTTAATTAAAAAAATACAAATAGCTCAGAATAGAGCTACATGATAAATAACATATTCATTCAAATTTGCCATTAATCATGATTTGTTCATATAATTTTTTTTCTCCTTTTATACAGACAGGGATCCGGCCTTTTACTGTCTATGTTTTACAGAGACACATGTTTGTTTGTTTCCAAACAAGGGATCTGAAATGTTTCAGTTTTGTGCCCCTTAAACTCCGAACAAATCATCACACTTTGCAATTCATTCACACAACGTGTGCATCCTACTGAATGGGAGAAATGCTGCTCTTTACAAGATGCACAAGACACCTGCAGCTCACAAACTCCCACATAGACACAACCCACATTTGGAGAAATATTTCCACATTGTATCCTGTAAGCGCTTAAAGGAACTTAAGAATCCATCTTGCATGCTATAAACTGGAAAAATTTATAAGCTGCCTTGCCCCAAACCAACCACTTTGAAATAGCTTTTTTCAAGTCAAGAGACATATTAGCTTGCAAAACATGTAAATATAGCTTTTGTTTGCATTTTTCTATACCAGTTTATGCAATCACAAGTATTTTGTATAGCACTCATTCAGTTTTTAATTTTTTTTTAATTTAGCCACATGGTCCTTCTAAGCGGCAACCTCCGGCGGTTAAATGTGAAGCCTATGCGGAAGTGCATAAAACTGCAGTTCCCCCTTCATCCACTAGGGGCTGGCTCCAAAACAGAGCAAATCCCCATAGACTCCCATGTTAAAAAAGACCAACTTCACGGCAGAAATAAATTTACAGCCTGGTTCAAAAATCCATTTTCGGTTTAATAGGTCAGGTTTACCTTCATGACAACTGTGGGGGGAGTGAACTTTTTTCTAACTTGCCCGTTTAAAAGTAATTTAATCTCGAAGTTCGGCTTTTTAGGGGTGTGTCCTTTTGATTGACAGGTACCGATCTCCGGCTTCAAGTTAGAAGAACGTAGAACAACCGCAGTTTTTAGCCGGTTAACAACATGACTTAGCTTTAGCCTTACCTCCGTTAACTGGTTAGCTCCCGTTATCTCCGGGTTAGCTCGGTTAGCTCTTAGCTACAGAAAGCTCAGAGTTTGCTCTATGTCAATCATCCACCATGACGCTCACAGACCCCCTCTCAGCTCCACCTCTTTGCCCATATTTGTATTTTCCGGGTGAGACGACGCGCATGCCTCGCAAGATAGCAATAGTAGGAAGCGCCCACCGAGCGCTTCAATTCAGCTCTTCAGAAACCTATGGGTGACATCACGGAGGCTCCGTCCATCTCTTTATGTACAGTCTATGGGTCCTTCCATGGCTGTGACCAGCCAAAATGTGATGCTGCTGCATGTACTCGCTGTGTGTCTGCAGGCTTCACATCTAAATTCACATCTTTCAGTCAAAACACACTCAGTCCTAAAAAGTGCTCTCTTATCGTTCTTATTTGGCAGACCCCACTTGCTAAAAGCAATCCAGACACACAATGTTTTGAGGAATAGCTTCACTCATCTGTCTCATAGAACAGATTACCCTGCTTTGGGTCTTTCTGACAGATGTTTGAGTGACTCATATCTCCTGCTATTTCCGTAAGATGCTTATACGCTTTAAAAAAAGGACGAAAAAAAGGAGATGAACAGATCAAACATCTCAGTAAGATCACCTCTTCTGCTGTTAATTGTTTTATTTACTATTAAGGCTTCGACAGTGGATAGTGCAAATTACAGTAAATAATCTTTTGCCCTCTAAAATGGTTTTTACAAACATTACCTTGGTTTAACATTATTTTAAGTAACTTTATAAAACACAAGCCTTGTTTTGAAAATGTTTAGCAGAGCATTTTTTAGTGAGTCTTTTTTTGTTTTAACTGAATTGTGTTTTTCTAAAACATAAATACTTTACTTCCTTTGTAACGACCTTCATTTACTAAGTGTGATATAAATGTGTGAATATGTGGATGTAAATTTAACTGTTTAAAGGCCTCAACAACAAATAAACAAATAAAAAAGACACAGTCTTGCTGCAGTCTGCTGTTTACTTGGCCTCATCAATAAAAGTTAAATGAAGCCTCTATAAAATGAGTTTGGCTCACATAAACAAGCAACCCTTCTTGACACTGACACACATACGCACTCAAACACACATACCGGTGGTCCCGGCTTTCCTCTGGGCCCGGCAGGACCAGGTGCACCAATAGCACCCTGAAAGATAAAAACACAAAAGTCTTACACTAGTCACACACATACTATGAATGATTGTACTTTCACGTGGAGGAAGTGCATGTCTGGATGTGTCCATAATTACATTCATCCACATGGTACAGGCATTGTCTGATGACATCATGTGATCAATGTTTATTCATCAACAAGGTGTTTCTGAGGTTGTGGAACTGTTTGGATTTTTCTTTTTTAGAAATGCTTTTATCGTCTCATTTTTTCTGATTATTTTTTTATGACTGGCAACACTAAATGTAAGAAATCAGTAAAAATGTTATTTTAGAAGCATTACCAAGTGATAAGTATTTAAGATAAAGAAAATGTGAGCGTTGTGTTGAGATTTGACAAGTTATGACAAATCAAATAAGTTGCTTTTTTTTATCAATTTCTCAAAACAACTGAAACCCAAACATGATGTTATGCTTATTTAACAGGGGACTTACCTTATCACCTTGGTAGCCCATCTCTCCTGGTTCACCCCTTTGTCCCACTTCACCCTAGATTTCATGGTATACACAGATATAACAACACTACCCTGCCACTGTGATCACATAACAGCAGTACTGAGATAGATGACTTCATTGTAGAGTGTTTATGGTAAATTACATCCACAGCAGGAACCAATAATCCTAAAAAACTGAGTTAGATTTAGACATGGATTATGTAGCCATATTTGGTCAGTTTTAAGTGGAATTCCTAAAGAGGGGAAAGAAAGAAGGAAGATCAGACAGTTTACAGTTTATACTCTTTTTAAATTGTGTTTTTGTTATTATTTTAATGCTGTTTTAGTTGTGAATCTTAAACTGCAGACACTGTCATCTTGGTAAGTTTCTGATCAGTAAGATTGTCTGTCTTACCTACTGGTATCATACATGATTTACTAAACTAACATGGTCGACTAATTTGTAAATACTTGAACTTAACCGCAAAGGGTCAAAGTTTTTTGCTTCACTTTCATTTCCAAAGTTCTGATCTGAACAAGAAGCTAGCTGCTTTTACATTTGTTTGCTGGTCCGATCACTGTAATTTTCTGTCTGCCATGCTGTCTAATGCTTACCGCTTGTATTACAACATATCGTGCTTATGCTTAGTTCATGTGCAGTAGGAGAGTTTGGACAGGGTGAGAAAGTGCATATTTAGTAGGGTTGTTACGATGTGCTTTTCTCAATTCAATTAGATTGCAATTCCAATTCTGATTACGATTTTTTTGGGTGCCAATTTTATTTATAACGATTCTTCAATATTGCTGATTTTTGCAGACTAAAAAAAAAAATAAAAAAAAAAGTATAAACATTTTTTTTGCTCGTCATGTTTCTTGATTTCAAACAGGAAAAAAACAACACAGTAGCCAGACCATCATTCTGCTGCTATAATGCCCACGAAGACAAGTAAAAAGATCAATAAAAACAATAAAAATGAAAAAAATGTGATGGATTATTTGTAATTATTTAGAAAAAGATTTTTTTTAACAAAAAAAAAAATTGATCATAAAATTGTGAATTAAAACATTCCAATATTTGATTTTTTCAATTTAATTTTCCCACCCCTAGTATTTAGTTTAGCAAAGATGTTTTGCTTTTACTAAATTAAACTGCTCCTTATGTCCTCGCTAAGTCCTGTCTACTGTACTCATGTTTCTACAATCTGCAATCAGACTCCACCTCAACTATACTGGACTGCAGTAGCTGACTGCAGTCTAACTCTTTTTTCTTCTCTCTGGTAGATCTAATGAGAGCTGTATTGATACTCCAAATAGAAACCAACACAGGTGGAGATCTGCAACTACACAAAAAAAGCTAAAGCTGTGATGCAGTGTAAACACTATTTTTATCAAATGCACTCCAATGTGGTTGATTTGCAGTCTGTCTACGGGACAACAGCGACAAAGCCAAATGACAATAAAAATGAACAAAAAAATAGAGATGGGGGGAAAAAGTCATTAAAGAATCATTGGGGGGTATTTGTAATTGCATCCAATGTCCAATCATATGAACTATGAACAAATTACACACATATGCACAGCAATAATATAAATATTTAGATCACCTTATCACCTTTCAATCCAGGCAACCCGACTCGTCCTGCTGGGCCCTACAACACAACAAATAGGGTGTTTAAAAAAGTTGAAAAAAGACAGAGTATTTATGAAACCTGACACTGTTCAAAGTTATTTAAATTTATTTTTATTTCTGATTAATTCATTTCTCACATGTATCATCCATTTATGACATGTACAAAACATGGACAAAACAGATTTTACAAGTTAATACACATCGAAAAATCAGAATCTGTGCAGGTTCAAACATAAAGCGTACCTGAGGTCCCGCCATACCAGGCAGTCCTCGTGGTCCCTCAGGCCCTGGCTCCCCCTGTTTAGAAAGGGACATAATATACTTTATGTATCAAAACCACACAGAACATACTGTATTTCTGATCCTGCTCGAGAAAAACTGCTCAAGTCTGCATGGCTGTATATGACTCTAAGTATTTCCTCTCCCTTGTGGAGGTTATTTTGACATAAACACACTCCTGCTTCCTACACAGAACATTCCTTTTTGTCATAACCTTTCAACAAGCTAAGCTGTGCTCACAATGTATCCAGTTGTTTTGTATGGACCTGGGCTCAGCCCTGTTCACCACTTCCAGACCACAACATCCACTTTAACTGACAAGGGCGAAGTGAGAATGAACAGAAAATGTTTCTGAGCCACAACATGCCCTTTGCAATCAGCTTGGCTGGCACATGACTAAAGATATTTACCATGTTTGCAGCAGTTGTTGGTAGTAATGATGCCTTTGGGACAGTGATGAATGTTTTGTGTATGTTTAGGTATTTTTCAGGACATGCACAGCGTATATATCACAACAGCATCAGGAATAATGTGCCCTACATGTTATTGCAATACTTTAAAAAAATAAATAAATAAATAAAATGTAACTGAGTGAACAAAACTATCACAGAAACTACAACCATTTTTTTACTTGTATTTGCGCTGTAACTGATACACTTTACAAAGTCGGTAATCGAGAGTCAATGTCCTGAAAGTTTTCAATGTATCCCTGCTCAACACACGTGGCTCACATTAAATGGATCCAACAGCCTCTGAAGTTCTGCACCATTACTGGTTCATTTTAGTCAGGTGTATTGGAACAGGGATACATCAAAAACTAGCAGGATTGTGGCAATCGAGGACCAGAGCTGGACACCGCTGCTTTACAGGCAGTGATTGTCCTATCTGTTATCCATGCAAATTACTAAAGAATTTTGTTTCCACTCCTAGGAAGCTCTACCAGCAGTTGCCTTTAATTGTTGTTAGTTAGTGGGATTTTCAAAGTTTTCTTTGTCTTCAAAAAACTAAAAAATTCAGCTGGTCCTGCTTTTTAAAATTATGTATTGGCAAAGTCTTATGAGGCTTTTTATTTTTGGACTTTATGAATTTCTGGCAACTTGTGTTGAACCCTTTTGCTGTTACAAAGTACTCCCCTAATGGAATACTTGGATGGTAACTATCGAACTACACTTAAAGTTCCCACCATATATCTAATGGGTCGGTTTTGTTTTTGCAAACTGAGGGTACAAGTGTGACACTTTTCTAACATCACTCTTCTGGAAGAAAAATTGTTAGGTAGTGATTCATGTCAGCAAACCATAAAATGTTCTGCTACCCAGATTGGGTTTCACAAAACGCTTACAACTAGTGCAAAACCATGTCACTCAGCGGCAGTATTTGTGTTGACTTCTCTTAATTTGTTGTGTCTGACATGTCAGGTGACTATGACTAAAAAGCTACTTTCTGTCCTTATGATTGGTATGCTGAAAGAACTAAGAATGGGAACACACATAGACACACACACACACACACACATACAAATGTGAATTTAGGGCTCTGAAAAAGGGTGCTGGATGCAGTGCTTCTCTTGTAGACAGCAGCAAGTATATGTTCTCTCCTATTTGTTAACAGTGAAACTGACTGAATCTGACTGACTCAGACACAAATCTTAACTTGACGCAGGACCAAAACTGGCTTGTTTGAACTTCTCTAACAGCATGGTATGACTATACATTTATATTTCCAAAAATACTACATACGTGATCAGCTCGAGACTTTTTACCTTCTTAATTGTTGAAATACTAGTGGATTAGCAGATACCTGTCCCTCAATGAATAATTCAATTATCTAAAGACTTTTTGGCTCATTGAAAAACATAGTTCTACATATGTAGGTATTGTAAAGACCTATCCATTATATATCTAACTTGAACATTTTTCATAAAACAGCACTAATCATTGGCTGAATAAGAACAGGTTGTTGCAAGTATTACACAATTTTTATTATGATTCTGCAAAGAAATACACTGAAAGACATGATATGCTACAGATGTCCTTCAAACCACTGGTGCTCATAGAAGGGAGCGCTTGAACACATGGAAAGGATTAAAATCTCCACCTAAAATGGCAGAATAATCCAGGTCCAGGCACTCAAATTGGTTGAGAATAAAAGGCCTTTAATAAAATGGGTCAAGCATCACCAGTTTGTATACTACACACCCTTAAGAGGGTATAATCCAATATGTATTGGTGTATTTTTAAATTATTCTTGCCCATTTTTGTTACATGCCTTTAATTCTAAAACACTTTGAGTGCCTGGACCTGGATTATTCTGCCAATTGTTTTTGGACTGTAATCCTTCCCACATGCACAATGCAAGGCATGTTGCAAAAAGTGGCTGCCAAGGGAGGTCATACTTGAAACATGATGTCATATCTATGGGAGAACCACCCACTAATCTAAGACTAAATCAAGGTAACACTGTCTAGACATGAAACCAGCCACAGGAATTAGCGTGTTGAGCCTCTATGTAAAAAAAAAACAAAACAAAAAAACACAAAAACTTTTATGGCTTACTATGACAATAATTTATAACTACCTGACAAAATGTGTTGTTTCGTGGGCAAATGAAAGGTTATAGTTTATTTCAATGACTAAAAGGAGTATCTTTTGGAGCTGAAGTCATTAAACTGCAATGTGAATAAACTGTGAAATTTTTGCAGAAGAATATTAGTTTTAGTCTCTTCAGTCAATGCCTCAAGATAGGTGGATCTTGATCTTGATTATTTATTTATTTATGTTTGTATTAAAAAAAAAGATGAGACACCAGTGTAAGAAAATATCTTTTATTATGTGATTAAGGACATGTGGCTAAAAGTTGAAGTCCATCTGGACAATGTAAGTTATGATGAAAGAGAGCGCATGAAAAAATAATGAGAGAAGGAAAAGGAAAAAATGCTAATTCTCCAAAAACTGTACATGGACATCTCACACAAAGCCTTGATTCAAACTGATGTCAAAATGGAGTTGAGTGCCAGGTGGTTTGAGATCATACTAACCACTATCTGCCCACCACATGGAGGGACAAATCATTCAAGATTTGATTACAAACCACATTGGGGGATGCATTCTTGTACTTTTTGTTTCAATGCAAGCAATTTAACTCCATGAGAAATAAAGTAAATATAATCTTTTCAAGTTTACAAATACTTAAAGCCTACTGCAGTCAGATAAAATTAAGATCAAATTTAAGATACTTACTTTACACATATATGTGCATCTTCTAAGCATAACAATTGTAATTGTTAAGCCTAATGGCCTTCACAGTGTATGATCCCAGTGAAAGGAAAGGAAAGGAAAGGAAAGGAAAGGAAAGGAAAGGAAAGGAAAGGAAACTTGAAAATTGTCTTATTGAGAACAGCATAAAAGAATACAGACCTTGGTCACATGAGGTTTTAATATTAGTTTGTGTTCTGACATGTGATTCTTTTTATAAAAAGATCAAAGCTTTTCTGCCACAAATGGCACTTTAAAGCATTTGTCAGCATCCACTTTTTCCAGTCATTAAAAAAGGCTGAATCTGTGATCATTGTTAATATTGCTGCTCTTTTAAGAGAAAGAAATAAGATGCCAAGGCATGCAATATATCAGACAGCCAAAATCTAAATTTTAGATAACACAGAGAATAGTTTACAGATACTCTTGTTTGCAAATTACACTACATGTAATTTAACATTTGTTAAAAAAATGTAACCAAACAAAGGCAAAAAAAGTCATTTTGTATAAAATTCATAAAATTTTGTATCCCATACATTACATCAGATCATTTATTTATGGTGTGAAAATTTTGACCTAATTCCTTATTCACTTGTTAATAAAACCACAATACGTGAATATGAAATGGGTCAATTTAACAAAGAAAGTTGATGTTTTTATGCCTTGCATGTGTAATCGACATGATACTATAATTGTCTGGTTTATGTAAGTTTAAAATTTCCTGGGTGGTGCTCCACAGTCCTAAGAAAACTTACAGCCAGGAACTAAAGGTAAGAAAACCCCATCCCTCCTGCTGTTTCTGGTGCGTCCCACGCCATAACCTCTCAAAAACCCCAATAAACCCAACGCTCTGAGGACAACAAGCCGACGTAAATGAAGCTTGAAAGGATGGCGCAGGAAAGGTGCCATATACAGTTGTATCAGTTTTGCTGACATGAACATCTGGATGTTTTAGGGGCCTCTGTGAACTCGGACTCCAACAGTATTACACTATGCAGTAAAAAACCAGCTTGTTCTCCATTACGTCTGTGACTGTCTGGATTTTTTCTCACTAGAGTAATGCAAAAGTGGGGGAATGCAGGTGGTAACATTTAAGGGCTGTGAGTGTTCTCTTCAAACACACCATAATGTTAGATTACTGAAACTGCAGGGTGTTGCATGACTTTGTTTTGGTGTCTCTGCACTTTGATTTGCAAAACAAAGTTCTGCCTTAGGTGACTATCTATGTCCTGAAATCTAATGTCCTGATGGTGACAACACTTTACTCAGTTCCAAGCAAGAGGTTGAAATCAATGCAGTCAGAGGAAACAATGACAAATGATCAAAGGGAAATGTCATTGTGGTTTGACTGCTTTATGTTCTTGCAGGGAATACCACAGAGTTTGCATGATGAATTCATGTATCCAGCTCCACACACTCTATTATATTTAGCAATAATAAACTCATTTGTTTTATTTTTTTATGTACAGCGATTTAAAGTTATCTTTCTGTTTGTTTACAGGTTTACATGTCATGTTTAGATGCACAGTAATGTTGAGACTCAGTGCATCTAGTGAAATTGTGTGTTTGTTTCTATTTTTTTCAGTCTTGTAATTATATTTCCATGACGGACTAGTGACCTGTCCAAGGTGTATCCTACCTCTTGAGTGCAAACTGCTGGGATAGACTCCAACTTCCCCTGCAACCCTGAACTGTGATAAGGATGAATAGACGGATAGATTCGGATAGTCATTTGGCTTTTATGCAAAGTAATTTACATGTTATAAGTGATCAATTAACAATAACAATTAGCCCACTGTTCAAACAGCACTCCCAACTGAGGCTCAAACCAGCGACATGCTTGCTGTGAGGTGGTAGTGCTGACCACTATGACACTCTTTTAGAAGTAGTCCCACCTCATGGTAGCGTAGTGTCACCTTCTGCATGCTCAGGATGGAGGATTAGATTGAAGTCAAGCTTTGATGCAATTTGTTGATTTTTCTAGGTTATTTATTTATCTAGGTTATTTATTATTAACTGGCTTGGTTGATGTGTCTGTAAAGTGTGCTGAGAGGACATTGTGCTGTACAAACAAAGCTGAATTGGTCACCAGTGTTTAATATCTGCCATTTTGTACATCATGACCCAAAACAGAGGCCAAAACAATTTAGTAGGGTGCAAATATTGGTGTGTTTAGCCATGAATTGGACAGGTTTATACATTTGTACAATTTATGCATGTCCTAGACTTTTTTTTTTTGTTTTTCTTTTTTTTTTTTTTTTTTTGACAAATTTGTTACCCATTTGTTACCCACTTTTCCACTGTTAAAACACACTGGGTGTGCAAGGTGCCAAGTCAAGTTTAGGTCTAATGTCTTTCCATGCTGAAGATTTACTCACACTAAGGATCAAAGATAAACATAAATATCTAGTGAGAACTGGAATAAAAACATAACGAGATGTAAGTGATGAGCTTTACCTACAGTAAAAGCATATTAGACTTTTATTTTAAATATGGCACAGCTGTAATAGAATAAGTCTTGAGACTGTATTATGTATAAACCTGCCTGTTAATGTATTTCCTTGATACCTTTCAGCTGGGCTTTTCTGAACAGCCACATCGCCTGCAGTTTTTCAACATGTTCAGCCACTGTTATGCTTTGAGTCTCATCCAATTTAGTCCTTGTAGATTGTCCAAGTGCTAAACATAAATGGAAATGCCCTTGGCAGGAAACAAATGATCAGATCAACGATGATAAACATGCTATTGTAATAAAAACACAAAATCATTGCTAATTTAGATGACAAGTCCAAACATAAAAGTCTACTGGCAATGCGAAAATGTATTTAGGGAGGGATAATTGTTGATGCAGCAGGACAGCACACTCTGCTTTTATTCATCCACACTCCAATCATCTACTAAGGGTAAATAACCAAAATAAAAGACAAATTTGTTGATATAAATTCAAGAAAAATATATTCAGTAATACTCAGCAACACTTGGAAACTTCTATCCACCCCATATGCTGAACCCTGTCCTTGCTACTCTGGTCTTGTGTTTAACCTCTAGATATTTGCTGCACACCACTGCAACTTTCATGTCAGAACACACTGTCTCGATTAAATAAAAGCTCAAAAAATAACTAAAACAACCAGTTTGCCTTCACAGGTTAAAGTATACAAGTCAGCACTGATTGCCTTTTAAGCTGATCCATTTATTAGCTTCATAAGTTTGAAGTTGTTGCTTTGGAGACATATATCAGTATATCAGAAACCTACTAAATTTATTCAAAACTACATTTATGTCTATTGACAGTGGATATTTTGCCATTTTGCCACTCTAAGGGTACAAAATTTAGACTCACCCTTAAACCTGGAAAGCCACTAATGCCAATCCCACCAGCAGGCCCCTGTAAAACAACACAGCATTAGCTTGATTGAATAGGAAGGAAATTTTACAAGTAGTTCCTGAATCCACACAATTTGAATAAAAAAAATTAAAAAAAACAATTCCAAAATAACCCAGCATCTCAGCATTTTTATATAGAAAGCCCAATCATAGTATTTGCTGATGAAAAGAATACTTAGTAATATCAGGTTAATATACAGCATGTATATTCAGCTGTCCACTTTATAATATGAACATCGACACAGACTGATAAGACTGCAGACTTAGATGAAGGCAAGCACTGTTATGCCAATTAGTTGCTTTCGGACAGTGCAAAAAATATTTTGAAAATGGGGTCAAAAGTCTCCAAATCCTTTTTAAAAAGCTAATTTAATTACTTATTAATACATGCCTGTAAACATAGTAAACAAATCCGACCAGGCAAAATACAAAAGGGAAAACTCTAGAGGTGGTGGGGTGGGGAAGAAAAAAATAGGTGAAATCAGCAGGAAGCAGATAAAAGCGTTCACCTCTTTGCCATCTGGCCCAGGAGGCCCCCTCTCTCCCACATCACCCATCACCCCCTGTGGAAGGAAGTAGATCCACAATCAATACATAAATGTATTGACCAATTTCTAGGCAGCCAGCATGTACGCCTGTTTGAAACATCAGCCTGTGACTATATTTTCTGTCATGATATTATGCCTTTACTCATAAAAATGTAACATAATTTCCTCAGTTACGTTTCATGGTCATGGCGTAAAACTGAAAGATGAAGAAAGAATCAAGACTATACGTGTTTAGATTAAACATCACGCTTCCAGTAGAACTTTAAACAAAACAGACACTGGGCTTTCTGCCTGCTTGGCAATTACAACACAACGCTAAAGCTTGTTTTTCAAAATATTAACTTTTCACAGCATCAGGGCCCAACCCAGAAATTCCACTTGTCTTCATCTAAGAGATTTTCTTTTCTCAAACCAAACCTGGAAGAAACCTTGCAGGCTAAGAAGCATTTAGCTTATTCCATACATAATTTTGCACTGCTTTACATAAAGCATTCCTCACTTTTTTTTCCCTCCCTATGCACTAAGGTATTCATGTATCTTCACTTTGATATTTTCAAGTGTGTTTTTGTAAAGTAATTCTGCACAATGGTGTTAAAATGAAGGGCTAAGCCATATAAACAGCTAATTTGTTGTCATTATTCAACTCAAAACTTAAAATTGTCATTAAGGTTTGAGCAAACAACTTCAGCATCACTAAGAAGCTATTTTTTTTTAACCTA
The DNA here is from genome assembly GCF_933228915.1 of Telmatherina bonti. Lineage (NCBI taxonomy): Eukaryota > Metazoa > Chordata > Actinopteri > Atheriniformes > Telmatherinidae > Telmatherina > Telmatherina bonti. Next base: position 15,782,027 of record NC_136626.1, read on the forward strand.
CGATTGTTGCTCTGTATTAAAACAAGCACTGCAGCACTGCTTTGTATCCTGTCTCTTATCAGCTGTAATTAACAAATTCAGTTGGTCTGAAGAGCAAAAACACAGAGGAAGGACTTTTCATGACAGAGACAGAACAACAACAGCTGATATGCCTCCTTGTGAGATGCTCAGAGCTAAGCTTCCTGTCTAACAATACTCCCTGATTCTCCAACACTTTCTCTGGTGTCTACTGCAGTTGAGACACTGGCTCATAAATAATTAACACAATCCAACATGAGAACCAACACAGTGTCCTTTAATCAGTGGCCCATAGTATGTCATAGATAGAGAGTTTAGTCCTCTGAGAAAGCAATGTAAACATGAGATGAACCAATTATTCACTAGCTAGCAAGAATTTAGTAAAACTTTGAATGCATGGAAAGATAATTAAAGCAACCAATAATTACAGGTCTTCCTTTAGGGCCAGGTTTTCCAACTGGACCAAGGATGCCCTGCAGAGAGCAAAAAAACAGGTGAAAAAACTTTAACTAGATCTGTTGCATAAACAAGAGAAACAAAGAATTTTTGGGGGGACAAAACACAGTAACAATCTATAAAACTGGACCTTTAATTATATTTTAAAGGAAAGAAATATTTAATAATCTGTATCGATGCAATATGAATCAGGACAAACAAAAAAGCACCATAAAATTAATACAAAACTAAGCAAGTTCTCACTTTCTCCCCCTCCAGCCCTGGTGGTCCAGCAACTCCCGGAGGCCCAATGAAACCCTATAGTTAAGAACAAGATCCAAATGCTTGGACACGATCAATACAGTCAAAGAAGAGTTTGCATATCTTTCAACACATACGCTCCAAACTTACAAACCACTTTTTCTGTAACAGTGATGCATAAAGAGGAAAATAACTTGCTAATTGCAAATTCTCCCAATACATCACTTTGTATTTCCCATTCAATTAAATACTATAAAGTTACAGGCCGTTACAGAAGTTATTCACAACATACGGTCACGATTCAATCCCTCTTAAAAGCATTACTGTGTACAAGGGTTGTGTCCTCATGTGTCCAAGTTGAACTACATGAATCGGTCATGTTTTTGGTGACTTCAAAGAAGCTTCAGTACCTGCTGATGAGTCATGACAGGAAAAGTACAAGCAGGTTATTTGGTTTGTCTGTCTGTCTGTTCAAAAAGTTCAAGATGGATTTTGATTATTGGTGATCATGACTTCTTGTAGCTGTAATTAAGGCGCTCCTTCAGATTTAGTTGTTAAACTCGAACAACAGCTGAACTAAAGTGAATGTAAATAACAGAAAGTTGACTTTCACAGCAAAAATTTCCAAAGTTACAAAGGGATCATTTGGGTTTGGTTTTTCTTCTCTTTGTTTTGTTTTTGTTAGTTTTCTTTAGATATGGAGGTGTCTACATGAATTGTACTGTCCTGTAGTCAGTATGTAAGAATCTTTTATCTGTAAATGTCCAACCCCAACCCACACACACACACACACACACACACACACACACACACACACACACACACACACACACACACACACACATACACACACACTTACACTTCAGTCCTATCAGAGCCCCATCTGTCTGTGTGGCTCGTTTTCGCCATGCCTACCTCAGCCTGACATAATAATCCCACCTATCCTCTTTCTCTGTGTTACTTCACATCAAGTATCTTCTCTCACCGGCTTATTTGACCCCCTTCCCTTTGCTTTCATTCTTTATTCCATCTGTTTCTCTTCCATCCTCTCCTCTTGTGTTGGGGCATTCCTTTCCTAGGAATAGTCCATACTTAGAAGACTGACTCAGCCCTCAAAGAGACAACCCAGAGTTGCCCCCCCCCCCCCCCCCCCCCCCCCCAAAACAAGCTGACTCTCATAAGGCATTTTGTCATTATCAGATCCAAGTCAGATCCAGGCCAATCTCCAAGGAGCAAGTTCTTGACACAATCTTAATCCAGTTCAGGAAATTAAATGTTCGATTAAGACTTGGTGTTGCAAGGAGGACACAGGGCATTTAGAGCGCTGTGTTTTACTTACGTTTACACCTTTAGGCCCAGGGCTACCTTGTGGCCCAGCTAAGCCCTGCAAAAAAGAAAAGACTTTGGTGAGGGGAAACTATTGCCAAAGAATTTGCATGCTCATTGATTTCTCATGAGAAGGAAAATCTTAACGTGCCACACTGAATAGCATCAAATAAACACAGTTGACTGCAATTAATTAATAGGTGTCAAAACAGATTATTTTACAGTTATGTTATGAATCAATGTTTTTACTGTATTCCCTTTATTCCTATTTCAGTGATGCAACAGTTAATGGATTACATACATGTTCAACATCAGAAAACCAATTTCAGAAACCCATGTGTTTTGCTGTAAATGCAGAGGATAGTATAGTTTACTATTACATTAGTAATAAAAGAGCATATACTGTGCATGGGACATCAGACAGTGTTTTTATTAAACATATAATTTTTGTTTTTCTCTGTGGGGTTTTCAGTTAGGCAATAAAAGGATTATTAAAAGAACTTTTTTTGTTTTGTTTTTCACTGCACCTGCCTGCCAGGGTAACCTGCAGCTCCAGCTTCCCCGGGAGGTCCCGGTATGCCCTGAGAGACGCCAGGAGAGAGACAAAGTGAATGAAAAGTAAATGGGGAGATTAAGGGGATGGATAAAGTGAAAGCGGAGAAACGCGGACTTCTACCAGCACTGCCTGAAGGAATAAAACAAGCACTGTTCATTCCAGACAACTTTTTCTCTATCTATTAAACTTTCTACAAACCTTTCAACTCACCCACTCCCCCACTGTCTCACTTTTCCATCCACATTTATTGTGACTCATTAATTACTATTACTTTGACGAGCCAGAGAGGGCTTCTGTCAATGTAATGGGAATAAACAAATGTTAAGGAGAACCAAAGACTCAATGAGACTTCCAAAGTACTGCTATAACTGCCTTGTGTTGCACATGAGACATGTTTTGTGTATGCATATACATGTGTTTAGGCATATGCAAGCTGTGCACCACTTTCTGTTACAGTAAATAGCAAGTGGAATATAAAATATGTAATTTTCACAAGGCAGAACGTTTATAATGAAACATCGCTTTCATATTTTCAAGATTACTGAGAAGTAACATTACATGTTATAGATCCTGTTATCAATCCTAAATCAAAAACTGGACTTTAGCCACTTCACATCATCTCTTGTGGAAAGTTTGACATTTTCAATAGTTTTTCTGTCATGAACCAAAATAAAGATGTCAGGACATTGACACAAAGGCAGGAGGATGGTAGCAGGTAGTAAACTCTGGAGTTTTAATCAGAAAACACAACTGATTATCCACTGAAAGACTATATGAGAAAAATTAGCAATATGTTAGGTAATAAGTAAGAGAAATAAGGCACGATAAACTTCCCATTTGACCAGTTGTTTTGTTGTATACACTGTATACATGTTTGAGAATACTGGTTTGCTGTGGTTGTGGTGTTTTGGAGTTGGAACCTTTGGGCAATCACAGTGTGGCCTTTAATGAACATGTATCCATGCTAATGAGAACAGATAGAACTTGATATCTTTTTTTGCTTCAATGCACACAAACTACTTACTTGTTCCCCTGGTGGTCCTGGTGGACCTGGATAACCTTTAGGACCCTTGAAAACAAATCAAAACAAATATTTTCAGTATATTACAACTAACAGTAGTGCAGCAATAACTAAAACTTACAGTAAACAGTCAACTTTAATATAAATCAGCACTTTAAATGAAATTCTAAGTTTTACTGAACAATGAATCAGTTTTACAATAAAATAATAGTGGATTGCCAAAGTTTTTAGGGTTCATCTAATGAGAAACTTGAATCTAAAATAATTCAACCAGCAAATTAACTGAACAAATCACAAGCTTAGATGGAAACATACAGACTGCATTAGAGACTGACAGGTGAGATTCTGGGCAGTTTGCCTTTTATTGGAATGCATTAAGGAAGAAGTTGATAACTTAATCTGTGTTATGTTTTATTTTCACTGTATTTAATTTCCCCTTCAAGACAAAGTCACAGTAAAAAAAAAAAAAAAAAAAAAAATCACTCTACCGTATAGATTAGATATGTTGCGCAGCCATTCATGTGCCATTTAGTGTACTAATAAAAGCATGACTGCATCAAATACACTGGTGGTGAGGTTCAACTCATAAATGATCAAAACATAAAAAAAATCTATAAAATCATTGATAATCATCTAATCATCTATCAAAATGTTACGAATAAAATTTGATCAAATTCTTTGAGAAGTTCACTTTTACCTAAGTGCCATTTAGTAAAACAGCTAAATCCCACATTTAGCTAAATAAACACTAGTTATTTTTAAACTAAACACGATTTTTTAATTTCCTTCCCTAAGAAGCATTGTTTTCTTCCTTTGACATGATTACCAACAGCAAATGTTTACAGCTGGAGAATACAAGGTCAGGGACAGGTCAGGGTGTTTTTGAGACCCTGAAAGAGCTTCCTGAACAGTGCCATTGAGTCTCGTGCACTTCCGAGGTTGTGACACTTGAACCTTCACACTCAATAAAAGGGCCCACGTGGGGGTAAAGAATATAGACCTCAAGCCAGTCATTTCCTCTGAAAATACCTGATGGGGCACAGTTCATGTGCTGGGTACATTGGGTTCAGAATCTGCAAACACTGGTGTGGCCTCCAGGGAAGCAAGGTTAAGGCCAGATATGCAAAGACCTTACTCACAGTTTCAAAAAGAGGCTTTTTGGAGAGCTTTGTGGACACAGCCCTGTGAGCAGCACAGGAGTCCACCATAATGAACTATGTCTAATCTGTGTAGGTCCTCAGTTGAATGAATGTGTTAACTGCAAGCAAGTGTGAATAAAAAAAGCGACAGTAATCAGCCTTCTGAGCCCCTTCAATACATCTGATTCCGAGTTAACTAGTGTATGTCTTGCAGTGGAAAGATATCCACACTATCTGACATAACAAAAAGGGCCACTTGATGTGGCTACCAGATGACACTTATGCTGTTTTTTGGTCACAATTTGGCACGTTCAGCCAGTTGACAAATAAAACAGAAAACTTGTAAAGAGAGCTACTTTACTGAGAGTTTACTAATGCACTAAAAGACACTCTTGTTGTACGTTTTTTTTTTTTTTAAGATGAGAGCCTTTCCCTTCATTATGCAAATAAAGTGATTTGATTGTAAACCATCTTATTTAATATCATAATTTTAACCAACTCTTACCAGTGGGCCTGGAAATCCTTTTGGTCCTGGGAGACCAGGTGGACCTCTGTCGCCCTGATGACAGACACAAATATTAAAACATCTGTAACAATAACAAATAACAAAGTGATAATACCCCAGTGAAGTGTTCGTTCATTCATATTCCGAACACTTTGGTTCGTTTAAGGGTCATGGGGAAGCTGTTTGCTGGGACCTATCCCAGCAATCACTGGGCAAGAGGCAGGGTACATCCTGGACAGATCATGAGTAATTCACAGGGCCACAGTGAAGTGTTGTGAAATGTATAAATGACACCAAATAAGTGAAGCAAATTCACCGCCTTTTCATCTAAAACCCTTCCTGTGTTGGTAAGGGTTCAAAACATTCATCATGAAACAGAAAAAATATTTTATTGTGGTAAGAAAAATATTGAATTATTCATAAGTGACATAGACTCACAGCTTAAAAGCATATTTGTACTGCAAACAGTGTTCACCCTCTACTATATTTACTTTAAAGCTGGGCGCTTCTAATTAAAACCATATGTTAAGAAATGGTTTACTATTCTGAAAATCAGAAAGGACTGAAGGTTACAGGTTGAATGGAGGTAAATATAATGATACAAACAGCCTAAAATGGGTTTGGGGTACTCCATTTAGGGGTTTAATTTACCTGAAAGGGTTTGTATTCAAATCTGTGCTCCCAATATAATGAGATTTTAACATAGATGTCTGTCATTCAGTCATATTAAAGAACGCACAAAAGCACTTGGTGTTACGTTATGGATTGTGTGCAATGCTGACTGCTCTGTGTACGTTTTCTGAAGAATAAGAAAAGTCTGAGGAAAAGAAAAGTATTACATCATTATTCAATATGCCATAACAATCAGGAAGAAGATTAATAAATAATGCATGGATGAATGTTTTAGTTTATGGTAACTCTAACTGTTTATAGTTGGAAAAGCTGAGGGGCAAATAATCCCACCAGTTTCCATTTGTTTGTCAGAAAAAGCCTTTCGACAGAACAGAAAAAGTGACTTTTGAATCACAATTGGTTAAACAACATATGTAGCAGTGCTGTGTAGAAAAATCATTACTGTGATGATGTTTGGAGAACAATGAGATGAGAATGGAGAGTAAATAAGGGAAAGCAGCTGTGGTGACCTCAGACAAAGTAATGGTAACAGAATGACCAAGAAATAGAAAAAAGTGGGTTCATGGAAAATGGAGGGAATTCAAAAAGAAGAAAACCAGTCGAACTCTTCAAGCATTCTGATGGATTTATAAAAAAAAACCCAATTCATTTCAATCCACCTTAATAACCTCTTTTTCATCAGTCACGAAGTGTTAAGGCCTTAGTGGTATCTACAGGTTTGTTTATAGTCTTTATAACTCGTTGTGATGGATGCTTTGATACTGGATCATCCCGACAATCTTTTCAAAATGGATTGATCAAGTCATTGATTTCCAAATATATTTGAAAGCTGCCAAAGAGTTGTGAAAGTGAAACACGTTAAAGGAAAGATGCTTAAAAATATATATACTGTTAGAAATAAAAGATAAGACAAATGGCATATTTCTTACCTTCTTACCAGGTGGAGCTTGGCCTGGAGACAGCCCAGGGTCTCCCTTTGAACCCTAAAACACAAAAAGGGACACAGTCAATGAGGTAATTTTTTGGTTAACCCTTTGAATACTGATCTATTTTCTACATAAAAATACATAAGAATGACTGGCTGTGTGATATTTCCGGGAAAGTTTTGCAGTTGATGACAGACTATAATCGTAGTTCAGTCATATAATACTAAGTGTCACATATTTCCACAAGAGGAACCTGAACCTTGAATTGTGACAAGACAAGATTGTTTTTTATCCTGCTGACATTGAAATGTCAAATATTTTTATTCAGGGGAATATTGGAATATTTATTTTTATTTCCTTACCTGCACCTCATTTTGTTTGTAGCCCTCTGTTCTCTGACGACAGTTAAACTATGTTACTGGGACGTTAGAAAAAACTATCTAAGCCACAAATATCAAATAATCACAGTGAATATTTCTACAGTTCTCAACTGAATACATATAAAGTTTACTGCCTAAATGGGAAATATTTATAAACCTTTTGAATGATAATATTGACCTTCAAACTGCTGTCACTGAATAATAAACATCCTGTTGTAACTGGATGTGGAAAGGTATTTTAGTTTTTACAACTTCCAGAAGATCATAAGCTTGCAATTAAAAAAAACAAAAAAAACAAAAAAACATTTCCAACATTTAATTTGGAGACTAAAAGAACAGAATTATTCAAATGACATTGTTCCCCCAAAAGTTAGACATTCATTCACTAATATTCACAGTATTCACTGTTACAGAACACAAAGAGTTCAAACAAAACGCACCATTTACCATCTTAAGTTTTTAAAGGGAGAGAAGACCATTTAAACCCTGCTGTCCTTTAAAAACTTGATATCATAAGGAGGAAAAATTGTATCTTGGCTTTTTTCACAGTGGATGTCTACTAGTGTGGTAGAATGTATATAAATATATACATATACCAATATATATACATAGATACATACAATATATATATATAGTGTGTATATATATATATACTATATATATATATATATACACACACTATATATACACACTATATATGTATATATATTTACACACTATATGTATATATATATATAATATATATATATATATATATAATATATATATATA
>NC_136626.1:15790197-15812362 GCF_933228915.1 Telmatherina bonti
GTGCTGATTTGATCTAAAATGAAGCTGCCAAAAGAGGAAAACTAATGAACACATTTAAGAGTTTCATTTATTCTTCCACTAATACTTTAAAATGTTCAACAGATGTATTCTGTTCCTGCTCCAGCATATCCTGATTACCTAAATTCTTATCTGTTTTCCTAAACATTGTAATAGTAAGAGTTTTTTTCTATTCGAATAACAAAAAAAGGAAAAAGAAATGACAACTCTTGATGGGGCCTGATTCTCAAGCATTTTCCTTTTAAATGACTCTTAATATGTTTTATACAGCTGATTTTTTTATATAGTTGCTTTTGCATGGCTGCGATTGTGGCTAGTTCTTCCTTGTAAAAGATTTTTAATCTCAATAAGAAGTTAGGTTAAATAAAATATAATATAGTTAAAAGAGGATTAGGTAGTTTCCTTCTGCAGGACACATGAATCAAATTGAAGGATCAACACGACTGGGCAGAACTTAACACGCTGTTGACTAGAGCACTTCAATTTAAATCAAGTGTGTTGGATCAGGGAAACATGGACAACCTGTTGGATTGTGTCCCTTGAAAACCAGAGTTAGACACCCCCGATGTAGCCTCTTAATACTCACGTGAATTCCCCTCCAATGCTGCGATTTCTCACAAGTTGGAGCAACTGCTTACCCACCGACTGCTTACAAACAACACAGCTCCACGAGTTTCAGTGACTTTAACATCGCTCAAGTCATCACACGAGATTTGGCTGTGAGATAATAGAGCAGTTTCCCTGGGAAAAGTCTGCTCTCCTAGTCTTCTTCAGATGTTTGTCACAAACACTGTGTTTCCTTGAGAAAAGGGAGACAACCTGGACTTACAGCTAGTTCGTCACTGGCAGAGTTGTTCATGGCTTTTTTTTTTCCCAGTCGCATGTGTTGTAAACAAGAGATAGAGACAAAGCAATCTAGAATAAAATAAACTTGCAGGCTCATATTTCTCAGATTTAAGGTGTCTCAGTGGTAAATAATTAAATCAAACATAATGTTATTTATGCAGCATGTTTCAAACAACCAATTGGCCAAAAAAATGTACACAGCAGAAGAATTAAAACAGTTGAAACTGACCAGAATAGGTTCAATAATAGTAAGTTTAGTGGCAAACCCAACAGTCTCTTAGGTAAAATTCAGGAGCAGCGTGAGAGGAGTTACCACTCATTGCGCTAGCTTCACCAGAGGGGAATGGCAACACCAAAGCTGGGAGGTCCTGTTGAGCCAACAGGCCATGATTCTGGCACTCATTGACTAAAGAAGCATCACCTCTTATTACTTTGCCACTTATAATCCAATAACTGAAGAGTGATAAACAGTTTTATTGGATGCTACTGCCTGTACAAGGGCAGTGCAGTCCAATTTGGAATGCCTGCTTCTACTTCCAGCATATTTCCTTTGTAACAGCCTTGAACTTCCCATCATCTTACCACACAAGACTAATTGTACATCCTAAAAGGTTTCGCTTAAAGAAACTAAAATAACTTAAAAGACATTCAGAATTTTTCTCCTATACATGCAACGTCCATGTTTTGCAAAAATGAGCAACTGCTGGAGCACAGCTTCACTTTACACAATGATTTCAACAGAACTAAAATAGTGGATTTAAACAGTCAGACATCAGAACGTCATGTAATAAAAAAAATTGGTAGATTAAAGGTCATAACATCTATTTGTTTTTCACTCCATCAAAACTAAATTTCAAACTCTTGTGGGCTAAACTGGCAAGATATCCATCTCATAGATTCAGCATTACTTCTATACCTGATAATCTCACCTGTTTCCTAGTTCCTAATGTTTCCTAATTCAAGCCATGTTTCTCTGTAAAAACCTATACGTATGCAATGCAAACAGCATCAGGACTCTAACTTTAACAATTTTTTTTCTATTTCTGTGCATACCCACTGTGAACCAAGGTTACATACATACAGTAGATCTTAAGAATCATATTACTGTAGTTTTGACTGACACCCAGTGAAGCATACGAAGCCAAAACGCAGTGTAAGCAGAAATTCTGCCACAGCACGAAGCCAGAGTTTCATCCTGTTTGAAAAACAGTCAAGAGTGCATGAAGTAGACTGTCAGGGTCTTTTAAGTTTAGAGCACACAGTCATAACATCTCACATGGTGCTTAATGCATGTCAGCTGAGTGCAACATCAGTTGTATGTGTCTTAGTAACCAAAACACATTTCAACAAAAGATATTTCATTAACTGAGACAAAGAAGTCTCTCAGTCCATTTCCAGCCCTCCACAAAGGGTTTTAGAGGATAAGACTGACTCACCAACTAGTCACCACAACATACACGACAGATACACTTTGTATCTGTTCACATGAATGTGGGAGTACAGGCTGAAAGCAGAGATACTCAGGAGACTGCCAAGTCTTTCTCAATAACAAATCTGTAAACCTCAGTGAAATGTGCTCACTATATCAGCAGGTGGTGAAACTGAAAAAAAGTCGTCTCAGTTTTATTAATTCACTAATAAAACAGCATATTAAACTCTTATCCACTCTGCAGAAACCTTCACATCAAGTGATCAAGAAGAGTGTGGAAACATTATCCTTGTTTTAGCCTTACTTGCAACATATACCACTGATTACCACATTGCGGTAGCTGTTCAGGAATACAAATACCGTTAACATCTGCATGGTGCTGCCCACATCCTTGCTCAGTTATGTCAATCCATCTGGTCCCATCCTGGGAAAAAGCTCAACAAAGATACTTTCATTTCTCCTTGTGTAAGTAATCAGTGGTGTGAGTACAGAATTGGAACTACTCTTTCTACTGATTAGGCTCTGTGGCAACATAGAAGCAACAATTAGTTAGGAAAGCTAAACCTGCTGTTCAGATCAGTATCTAGCCTTGGGTGTTTCCAGCTACATTGTGACAACATATCTCTTTATGGTGACATTCGCTCTCATCTGGCCACATCTGCTTTAGTTCTACTGTGATCACACTCTCTAATACTTGATGACCTTTACTGTATGGTAAATCCATCATGTCCAGAAAAGCACACTTCCATAGGTGTGGAGGATTCAAGGACAATTCCACGATCAGGTGACAACACCACAACAGGCCTTACAGAAAACAACAAGAACTGTAGAAAGTTCCAGCGAAATATTCAGACTAAGCCTATCCCCACTTGAGACCCTTGGCAAACATTTATTTTATGCAGTAGAGATTCTCACTGACCGACACTGATTTAGCTTGAGAACCTTTATCAAGATGCTTTGTTTGTTTTGTTGTCATGAGGCTAAAAATGTAAATCTAGGATGTATCTAAAGCAACATTTAGCTGAAATTAGATTTGGACAAAGGTTTTCAAGACTTCAGGACAACCTTCTTGATCCCAAAGGGCAATTCATTTGTAGCTCCCCCACATCCAAACCATATCTCAACAATCAGTCATTAGGTCAAGAAACAAGGAAAAGATAATTAAAATAATTATATAAATATGAGAAAACTGATTCAAGTCAAGGTTAAAATATAAAAGTTAAAGAATTTTAGATTTTTAGCAACTGAAGGAATAAAATAAACATTTAATTTATTTCAAAGCTGCATAATAGCTACAACTAGAATGCATCATCACAAATTTATCAGTAATTACATAATGGTTGCCTGGTTATGTTGTTACGGTCACCTGATGCCTGCTAAGGATGGGGGAATGGATCGAAGTCAAGATTCAATGCAATCTGTCGGTTTTCTATAACCAGGCCAGTTATTATGAATTAGCTCGAACGGATATGTATAAAGTTGAGATGATTTTCATTTTTGTGACGTGGCACTATACAAATAAAGCTGAATTGAAATTCATTAAATTAATAATGATGATCACCTTTCACTTTAAAATAAATATCTCAGTTTGACTCCAATTATCATTTAACGTAATGATATTATTTTAGCTTGTAATGGTATACACCATTCAAAATCTCAAGAATTGCAGCTTTCCGATGGTGTACCACGTGTGTAGGTACTAGAAAAGTAAAATGAGTAATATTACATATCTATTTGTCATGTCTTACTCACAGGATGTCTGGTACCAACAGGTTAATGAAAAAATAAAAGACAAGGGTCTAAAAAGCATTACGTTATTTCAACATTTTTAAAGTAACAAGAAAGTAGTGTGCACTGTAATAAAAAGAATTCCATGAAATCACATATCAAGGAGGATTTGGACACAGTGGCTTAGCCAGATCCCTGTCAATGCAAATATGCATGCAACACATCAGTTAGCATATTTTTCCCAAAACGACTATTCAGTTTGAGATGGTGACAACAAAGGGATTAAAGAATAACTTAAACATCTTCCTTCCTGTTTACCTGACACCTGGAATACCTGCACATATTCAAAATAAACAAGCTAGTAGATATGTAGTTATTGCTCTCCATATGCTCATTTAAGTCCAAATCTTATTTATAAAACACTTTTCATGAGTAGCACAAAGTTCTTTTCACAGTAAAAACAAAAGAGTTTACATTAATCAAACTCTGTTGTATAATCACAACAACACAGGCCAAGTTAACAAAATGTATAAAAATAAAGCCAGATTTGCCTAATTTTCATTTATAATGTCATTATATCATAAAAAAAAGTGTTTGGTTTTAACATTGGCAGGGACATAAGTGTGACCATTAAACAACATGATACAAACATTATGATAAACCCTTACTACAAAATACATTATCCTTATTCCTGTTATCATTTTAAAATAGAAAATCGACATGTGATCACATAGACTCACAACTACACATGATTTGTGATAGTGATATCCATGTTAATTTGTGACATTATTACACAATCCTAATTATAATTTTAATTTCAAAAGACATTAAAATGATTATGGTGCATCTTTTGCACAGATCTGTACCAAATAATTTTTTTTTTTTTTTTTTTTAAAGTCTACACAGTATTATGTTACAGAAAGTCAGGTAGAAAGTTCAGTTGTTAGGACTTCCATTAAGTTAGCACCAGCCATAAGTGTGAGCACTTTCTGAAGAGTGAATAACAGTAGGGACAGCTAATCATGTTAGCAAAAAGCAAAACAGCAGAGTCAATCATATCAGCTGAAATGGGCTGGCATGACTCAAGGCAGATATATGTAAAAAAAAAAAAAAAAAAATCGTTGATCTTTGCTGTTTGTATGACTGAAAAGGATAAAGACAACTAAGGAGTTGCTGGATATTGGTTGGGACATGCCCCTACCATCCCTACCAAAGTCTACACCCATGAAATGAAGAAAATGGATTCCAACCATTTTAATGGAAGTGATCGGTGAAATTGGTATGGACACTGCTTAATTTTTGGTTACAACAAAGATTTCGCGGTCCATAACTCATCCGTTTCCCTTCCTGCAAAGCATCTTTTTTGGTCTTCCTCTCTCAATCAGTGAAACAATTCGCTGTAAAGGATCTAAGATTGACAGAGTTTCAAGGGGTTTAAGGGGAATGCAGATGTATGTGTGCAAGATTTGACTATCTTCCTGTGTAAACCATATTAAGCCGCTGTTTGCATGTTTACTTGTACAGAAAAAATCTAATTAATAATTTAAAGCCATAGAACTTTTATTTATGCCACTCACCTTAGGCCCAGGGGGTCCAGGTTGTCCTGGGTTTCCATGTGGACCAGGAGGACCCTAAAACAGATAAATTCAATTTCAGTTTGAATTATAGGGCTAGTTCAGGGCATATGCAGTTAAGACAGAGTGTAAAAAACATGAAATTAATGTTATTTGCTAACAACAGTCAGTATCCTTAGCAAGGCAATTATTCTTTATGAATTGGCTTTTATGAACACAGTTCATAACATTTGTATCTTTTAATCGGATCGCTGTGAATTCAATGGAGCTGATCATCTCCAAAGTGCCTTCACTTTGTTGTGAATTAGAAAAGTTAAGCCTTGAAACTTGATATAAGCCCAAAAAGCTTAAGGTCAAGGAGAAATTAAATCTGCTTCTATTAGATGATAATAAGTTGCTGAAAAAAAACAACAGTTTAAAAAAGATATTTTTCAATCACAGTAAAATGTACAACGATGATAAAATAAAAAAAAAAATGCTTGCAGCCAAATCCTGTCAACGTTGATTACTGTAAATATCATCACCTTGTAAAGTCACCATCAATGACTGATTGGATCTGAAGAACCTCTGAAGTTAATTTTAGTCTTTCCCTGTGATGAATTCTTACATAAGGGAGGATGATAATCTGTTAAAACGGTAGATGCACAATACCATCAGTTTTCTACCACATAATGACCTCAAGTCTCGCTTTGTTTCCACATTATGACAAAGCCTAAGGGGTTAAAATCATGTTCTGTAGCAACCAAACGCTTTCCAACCTTTTAACGGGAGGCATATTTTATTGTATGCTGCAGTACTCTGTCTACCAGCCTGTCTGCTTTTGAGCATGCTTTCATGCTCTTTGTAAAACACAGCAAGACATAAGGCCATGTTCATGCCAAGAGACAGCCCTCCCCTCCATGTGTGTAGAGCTAGCCTTTTGATACAACAGTGATCCCAGTACAGAAAACACGGTTTAGCATCATCTGGCCATAACAATGAACCTTGATCAAAGTAAAACTTCCAGCACATAATCTTTCAGTTTTCCGCAATGGCCAAAGAAATGCATGCAGGCTTGTATTTACTTTACTTAACTGTCACTGCATTTGCACTGTTAGCTTTGCGATACTAAAACTCCTTCATACTGTACATACACTCGAGTCCTGAATTGTTCTAGAGAGCAAATGCAAATGTCTGCAACACTTGGAGTGAAATTTTCCCTCCAGGCCGTTCTCACACATCAACATTGGAGTTTTTTAGGAGAATGTCTGGGCAGTCTGGTCTGGCCTTTTTCTGTTGTTTTTGCTTACACAAGCACATCACAGTGGGAACTTTCTGCTGGAGAAGTGCTTTCCTGGCTGGAAATGTGAGGGAGGAGCACCAGATGAACAGCTGTTTTGACTGCGCAGGAGACAGCACGTGAAGCATAAATTATGTTGTAGAAATAGCTGTTTTCTTTGCAACGCACTCGACAGAGACTCTCCATATTGTACTGATACCAATATCGCATGCATCTGTATGCATATATAGTAGTGGGCAGGAAACTAAGTTGTCATACTCACTGATGAACAATAGATGTTACTAAGATTTCTGCAGGACGTCCAGAACAAATTGTGTAAGCATGTGTTTTCTGATATGTCAAAGTTCTGGGGCATCTCCAGAACATTTTCAGGATTCTGGTGCACGTATGGAAAATGCATCAGGCTTCTATTAAAAGCTCTGGACCTTCAGTGCATCTTTAGCAGAAAACCTCCTACCATAATGAGCTCATGTGAACAGCACATGCAGAAATAGATTGGACCAAACTGTTCATACTTCCTGCTTCAGATCTGTGGTTATACTGTCAGCATACAGTCATGGCAGCTTGTCATAAACAAAAAAAATGTTTTTTTGGATAACAGTGCTCTACTATTTCAGCCTCTTCTTACTATTTTGCCTTTAGCATAAATCAACATGCCTTCACCAACGCAGCCCTTTGTGTTGTTTCCATGCAGCTTTAGCTGAACTCTTAAAACAGGATAAAAGCAACAGAGAAGGAAAAACTAAATCAAGCTAATTGCATTGTATGATGTTCTCCACTGAAGCACAGCAGTTGTTTACACTCGCTGAGATAAATTATCCAGGGAGTTTGTGGTGTATGAAGAAGCAAAAACCAAAAATCAACTTATTTTACACCAACTCTCTGACACATAGCATGTCATATATTAATAAAATGTGTCTTGTTCTGCTTCGAAAAGCCTTAAAGGCTTGTGGCATGATTGAAGCATTGCATCATGACAACCTTGGCAGTAGCCTAAAGAGTTGTCTTGAGATCAAAGTGCAGCACATCCAGCACATGCTGCTGCTGTGTTTTTTTTGGTTTTTTTTTTGCATATTCTGTACAATCAGTGTGGTCATTTTTTCCAAACATTACCAAAGTTCCCTGCACCCACAAGGCAAATGCTCTCATTACAATGTAGCATGGCTTGTTCCCATGGTTAGTCATGCTTACCGAAGACAAGCCCCTCTCTACCTTATAAATAGATGCAGCTGAGATGGCGTGATAGAGCTATTCTTTACCGGATACCATGACAAATGAAAACTTGTCAATTAAATGTTGAGATAAAATGTTATGCCGTTAAACAGCAATGCTACACTCTTAAAGCTTTAATACCACCAAAGAAAGAGGGCTTCCCACCTACCAATAAAACATTCATGTAAACTGAATAGTCAGCTACACTGGCTTCAGCAGGTGGCACAACAATTCTTTTTTTTTTTTCTTGTAGTGAACTTTCTGAAATTGTGAAGACATCAGCTGAATGCATGGCATCTGTTTTGCCCCTGGAAATATACAATAGTATACAGAAGACAAAGTATGCAATACATTTCACATAAAAAATGGCTGAAACATCAACATTGATTTCATATGGACTTTTAAGAGCCACATAACCTTCATTTTCTATACAACACATATACAGAGCGAAGCCTCCTATTCCAACTGGAAAATCTCAGATCAAGTTGCATTTAAATATTTTCCTGAAATTTTTATTTTTTATTTCTTAGATTTTTATATTCTTCCCAATTTATTCAGTTTTCTGTTGTCCTTTTCAACTTGTACATATTTTACTATTAGGTACAGATATTTCAGGATAACCATAACAAGCAGTCTACTATTCCATGTAGAAGGAAAATAAATTTCTTATTACACATTTTCCCTAATTACACTTCTTTTTACCCACATTTCATTCATATTTCAATGAAAGGCAGTGCTCCCTTTGTAACAGATTACATGTACTTGGCCACATTCAGCATAAGTACCACTGTCTCTGGATAGTCTACTCACCCTTGAACCTCTTTTCCCAAGAGGACCAGGTAAACCAGGGGGACCAGGAGGACCCTAAACCAGTAGGACAGAGGGGTAGGAGGAGAAAGGGAATGTTGTAAAGATAGACAGAGAGAGGGAGTGAGGAAGAAAAGAAAAAAGAGATAGAGTATGTTAATGGCAAGCAATAACATGTAGTTCACTGTCCAGGCATCTTCAATGATGAGCATGTGCTATATTTATGTAACAGCTATAAAGTTTAAAGAAAGGAGCCAAGTTTTTTTCCCTCAATGTTCTTTTAACAAAGCTTTAAGTAGAAGGCTCAAACTACACCCTCAAGATGCAGCAGACACCAGACTATGGTAAATCTGAGGGATTAACATATTCTTGGTCATGACAATGCAGCATGAAAATTAGGTAACTATTGCATGGCATGTTCTGGTAGATGCAACATGGCATTAAAAGCATTTTGCAAAGTTTACACATTACTAAAGATCCAATACAATTTGTCCTTTAAGTTAATGCCTTCTATTCAACTCCAATTGTCCCCACTAAAATCACATGTATAACACAAAAGGTGTTGTGGACTTTTACAGAGCATTACTTCTACATCAGTTTGCTGTTTATTTTGTTGCTGCATGTTGAACTCCCATGTTGCAACACAATCTGTTCCAAAAAAGTTCAGCTTTCAAGATCATATGACAACATTGACTGTTATGTGGACCAAGTCCAAGTAAGTGTCTAATGTAGACATTGTCATGCAGGGGGTGGTGGAGGTGTGGACACAGAATGCAGAAATGGGAGCCAGAGATGAAGAAACTAGACTTTTAATGTGAGAAACTGAAAGCAGGAGGCTAACAGAAAACAACACCAGGGGACTCATGTAATGATCCAGAAAAATTAAACTGACACAGAGGCTATAAATACAGACAGAGACGGAACAAGACACAGGTGAAATAAATCAGTTGATTGACTCCAGGTGAAAACTATAAACAGGAACAAAGGCTACAGAGAAAACAAGACACAACACTACAAAATAAAAACACAAAACTAGAACTAAAGACCCAAGCTAAAAACAAACCATGACAGATGTGATGCCCTTTATCATTTATTCTATTACATTAAAAATGAACATTGATTTACTGTACACCAATAAAGACATTGTGTTTTCATGACCTTCTTACTTTTTAAAAAAAATTTTTTACTTACTTTACATTTTATATTCAGAAGTTAGATGTAGAAATGTGTATATGGTAAAGTTATGTATATACTTTATTTCAATTACTTTTGTAATTAAGTGACTGCAGCAAAGTTCCTATTTGTTGTATGCAATATGAAAAGGCAGAACTTTTACAGTTATTTTCCATTTGATTAGCTTTATTTCTGAATTTTTTTGGGTATAGAAGAGGAACTTCCCCTTCATTTCCTCCAATAAGTAAATGCACACAATCCTGCTGATAAAAGTTTTTTGCATTTTGTAAGGAAAAATTATTTAAACAAACAGGTTCCACGCCAGGATGTTGGATCCGACACAGGGAAGTTTGGAGCTTCATCCTTCCATCTGAGCACCTGAGAAACGAAACATTGAGGCATTTTATTTTCTAAGCACAGTAATAAGCAATATCTTGCTGTGTTCCTGTTCTCTTTCTAATAGCAAAATTTCCACGTGTGCAGCTTAACAGAGACGATAATTACAATAACAAAAAATGGTAGGTGATGCTGCATATATAAAACAAGGGTCTACATAGGTCATCAGGAAGCCTCATCAGGATGTTGCAGCAAAACCATGACACTTTATTTATACAGGATATTTAACTTCATGTTATTTATCCCTACAGTAAGACAGCCGCATGGTGGCTATATAAACCAGAGATCTGTCATGTGGAATACACAACATTTTACAGACACCTGGCTAAAACAGCAAATCTAAATAGGTTAATTAATTAGGATAAACACTGGTGGTAAATAAAACCTAAAGTAAATACGCTGAATTGTGCAGTTCTGCGTCATTAAAATGTGTGTGTGTTTATCTCTAGGTTTACCTAAACCTGGCTTCCGGTAAGTTTGGTGTGGCATGTACTGTAAGTTTGGTAGGGAAATATGAAGCATGCATCAACATTACTTCATTTTTTAAATCTCTAACTTAGGATTTTTTAAAAAAGTACAATCATAATCCAAAAAATGGTCCAACACAGAATAAAATTGAGACGTATTAACATGAACGACATGCCCTATTGTCAACATGCCATCTGACTTTACAGCAAAACATTAAAATGACAACTATACCATTCAGAGACAGTTTGTTGTAAACGTGCTTCTTCCACCATCTCAGTATCTTCTCTCTCAGGCTCAGTCGGGTTCAAACATAAATGGTTGAATTCAGAAAGTTGCCGCTGTCAGTTAGCTTGCTATTACTAGCTGTTGCTTTTAGCATCAGACTTACTGGTCCGGGGCTGCACGGTGGAATAGTAGTTAGCACTGTGGCCTCACAGCAAGAAGGTTGCTGGTTCAATCCTTGGCTGGGACAAGGTTTGGGCAGTGGCCTTTCTGTGTAGAGTATGCATGTTCTCTCCATGTATGTGTGGGTTCCCGTCCAAAGACATGCATGTTCGGTTAATTAGTTACTCTAAATTGTCCTTAGGAATGAGTGTAAGCATGAGTGGTTGTTTGTCTCTGTGTAGCGCTGCGATGGACTGGCAAGCTGTCCAGGGTGAACATTCACTGAATGAACGTACTGCCCCCCCTCCAGCGCTGGACTTCCAGCAATCAATCACATCTCATTATTTTTTAAATTAATATCTGTGTTGATCAAAATCTCGCATGAGAACAAATGGTCAAAACAAGCACTTTTAAAACTTTATTTGGTTTAATAAGTTTTTAAACAATTATTTAAAAACACCGAGAGGACAGTGGAGACATAAAAAGACCAGGTTATGACTTCTTTAAAAATGTGCCATTCTCCTAATCTACGGTGGAATTTCTGAGGCTGGAAATGTTTTGAAATTAAATGAAAAATACTTAATTAATCCCCAAAGGGAAATTCAATATGTTTTACGTGTTGAAAAATAATCCAGATGTTTTTGGCAGTTATTCTGGTGGTCCCATTCTCTGTACATTTTTGCAGTTCAACGATCTGATTATTAAAAATAACACTAGAACCGCCAACATTCCAATACTCCTAGAACCGCTGAGAAGGGTAATTTTTACCACCCCCTGCTGCAACAGCGCAAATAACGCAAAGATGCTTTGAAGTTGTTTGAATCCATTTATTATGTTACTAGTTATAATTGAGACTTTAAAAAAAACTAGCTAAACAGTAAAAAACATAGTATATTAAATAACAAAATAACATATTTCAATATTATAATTAATTTTACAGTGAGATAAATCAACGCTGCTCTTCAACTTATTTTTTATTCACTCGCATGCAAACACGATGTGGGTTGTGGCGATGTGTGATCAGCTCCTCATCCTCACTAGATGACTCGTTCGGGTAAAAAAGACAGATCATCAATTTCTCCAGCTACTTATTCCTCCACCGTCTCGTCAGAATCCTCCACCGACATCCAGAGCTAGTTCTCCGTCACTCAGTTCTTGAAATAATAACCAAGCTTCTTTGGCATTCATATATCTCTTGTATTTATCCATTTCTCAGATTCAGCGATCATAAAACCCTCTTACTCAATCTTTGACAGCTGTCAAACTCATGTGCGTTACTAAGCAACCAGGAGTGACGCGAATGGGCGTGGCGCGAAAACATCTGACAGATGAAAACAATGCATTTCATTAGGTGGTAGAAATGACCTCGTTTGCGGTTCTAGATATTTATTCTCAGGTTTCTTTTTGTTGTGATCACACACTCACCAAAATTCACTATAAGTTCACTGGACCCATTTCAGGAAAAGTGATAAATTTGGAGAAATAGGGATTTTATTTTAACAGAGATATAAGTGTTTGAAGAGCCAAGGAGGTAAAAATGACCTGCTTGGCGGTTGTAGTGTTAAGAGCACTTTGTCTTTGGCAGATGAAACACTTACGGCCTAAACTATTAAGATCCCAATTTCCGAGTAGTAATTTGCGTGTGCAATCTAGAATGTTGTGCATTGGCTAAACCATGATTTGTGGGTGATTTAATAAGAGTGATTGAGTAAATGGGAGGCAGATCCAAATATGGGTCCCAAATAAGGGTTTTGCTAGTGGCGTGGTTTGCAGCCTGTCGAGCATGACCTACAGCAAAGAAATCTGACTGCCACACAATGAAATGCTGTATGGGAGCGAAATTATGAAAAAGTGAATGCTGTTGCTAAAACAATGCAAAGAGGTAATTAAGTAAAAGGATGGTATAAGGACATTAGAAGGTGAACAAAAGGAAAATGGGCATATGATCAAACAGGTGGGGGTGTAGGGCTTATGCACGGTTACCTTTAAAAAAAGAAAGAAAACATGAATGAATATAACACAGTCTCTTGTTTCTAATAGAGGCCTGATTTATTTTTATTAAGGATTTCATAAATTGAACAACCTACAGGCCAGCCATCTAAAGACTCACCAGCTCGCAACTTGGAGGACAGAAAACATGCACTGATCGGATATATTTTGCACATGGGCCCAATCACTTGCTCTTATTACTCTAAGAAATCCAGTTACCGAAAAAAAAAAAACAAGAAAAAAAAAAAACATGGAAACAATGCATTTAGGTCTTGGACAGCACATCTGGAGGATCCCTGCTTTCACGTGCAATATCTGTCATCTGCATGGATGTGTGATTTCTATCCAAACTCTATCCTGAGTTGCTCCAACAGCTACAAAACGTCAGTGCTGGATAAACCACATGTTTTGATGATCATCCCAAAAATACAAGGTTAAAAATAGCATTTTCTGCATCTCCTTGCTTTGTTTCGATGTCTCCTTCTTGTGACATTAACTGCAGCCATGTGTGCAATTATGCACACAGACTATTTGCAAGTCCTTTGGAAACATATTAAATATATGCACAGTTTTTTATGAGCAAAATTGCTCTCAGGTTTGAATTCAGATTTACATTTTGTTGTTCCAAAATACAGGATAAAATAATGTATATTCATTGGTGTAAACATACTAACTGGATGCAGATGCACTATTTTGCACCTTTGAAAGTTGGGACCCTCAGTGCATGTTGTAAGTAAATTAGTCTCTACTTCTTTGTGTGTGCAATGAATTTGCACATGTTTTAGTACACACAAACCTCAAGTAGATCCAGGCCTTAGTCCCATAAGTTCTAGACATAACACCATTAAAAAAAGCAACGTTCAGCTAACAATGTAGCATTTTTCTCTTGACGTTTAACAGTTTTCCAGACAATTTATTTTTGTTTATTTATCTATATATTTGCTTTGCATGTTTAAGATATTTTTTTACTGAATAAAAAGTTACTCAATTCACTTCCATTTTATCCATTCCAATCCTTTTTCAATTTAAGCTAAAGGCAAACTCTGGAAACATTCTGTAACTTAATTATCACCTATGTCAATGAGGGTGTCGTGTATTTAGAAGTGCTGTTTTGTTTATCTGTCTGTGTTTCTTCACAACATAACTTAAAAAGTAATAAATAGATTTTGATTAAATTTTTTGGAAATCTCCATAATGGAATAAGGAATGTTTGATTACATTTTGGGGGTGATCTGGATCACAACCTGGGTCCAGCATTTGTCTGAAGGATTCTCTACTATGGTGTGAGAGGGATAATTTGCCATCAGAGCTTTTTACTCAAAAATAACAGTCACAATAACTGGCAAAACAAAAATTACAATACCTTGGCAGAGGTCTGTACTCTCTGAACGCTCCTAGTTATTTATGTATGCTGTACCAGATGTGAGAAAACAAAGCATGACTGTGTGAATGTAAGTAGAAGCGTAAAAAAATTACTGTCTGGTCTTTCTCATGTTATCACATGTAACATGACTACATAAACACATCAACCTGCTTTGCCTCTTTATGAATCTGTTATTGACCAAATCTCTCTTTCCATCACGCTGATCTGAGCTTCCCATTACTTGGGAAAAAGCCACTGAAGATTAGAAACTTAAATTTTTATCACTAGATGATAGTATTATGTCATGTCATTGTAAAAAACAATATCATCTAAACACAATGAGAATTTTTACAGTAGCAAAAGATTATTATTGATCATTGTCATTGCACACTGAAAGATTCATGTAATTAGTTTGAATTCATGAGTAGTGAGGGAGAGATTCATAAAGACACATCTGTTTGTTCTCTGAGATTCCCACACACAGATGCATGGAAACTGTGACCACACCACTGCCTTGGCCACAACAATGGGGTCCAAAGAATCGGAGGCTTTCACAAAGTAAAACAATGACAGTCACATGTTTTAATTTTGCTGCCAAGACAAGAACTGACTAACAGAGAGAATTCAAGAAGAGTGCTGTATGAGAGGATGCTAAATAGAATCATTTCATTAGTGCTCTGTGATATTACCTTAAGATGGATCACTGTATATATTGTGTTATCAAATAAGGTAGTCTGCTTTACACAGCTTACATAAAGACACTGCATTACCAAAACCGGACATGCTGTATTGGAAAAAGGAGGGCATAGCTCTTTTTCATCCACTCTTAAAGTTCTGATTTACTCTAAAGCATTGCTTTAACTAAGGGTGCAACTAGTTGGATTTTTTTGGACCTGAGCACAACTGTTTTATTTTTGGAATCAGAATCTGTCAACATTGCTTAGGTCATTGAGCATTGTTCACTTAAGCCTTTGATTTATCCTGACATTTTTCTAACTAGTTTAAATATAATTCACATCACTATGATTCAAGTGTAATGACCATATTTTTGGCAATAGAGCAGCAGGCTAAGCAGAGAACTCTGATTATTTTTATATGATTTAGAATTTTAATACGTATTGCTTGTTTTAATTCCTTTTCTGAGTAATGAATAGCACATTTTTCTGTGATTTTATGTCTTAGACCATATAAGGATATTTATTACTTCTTTCTATGAAGTCTGATGTCAAGGCCTGAAATGTTTTAGATGATCTAGCTCAATAAATTGACAAATTCTCACAATCCAAACAGTGAGTTGGGGTTATGCTACCACAACAGCTTTTTCTCTTTTGTGATGCTGTTTATTTTCTCAGGTTGATAAAAGCTATGCTCATCACAGTAAATAAAACCTTTGCAAGTAAAAAGCCTGTTGGAGTTCACATTAATGCTGTATGTTCTGTATTTACTGTATTATTTACATACATTTCAAATGTTTAATAAAACAGTAAAGAATGAATTGTGTTGAGAAACCAAAACATTGAATTAAAATAATAGTTTTTAAATGACGTCTTTGAATCTGAACATGGAACTGGTTTGAATTTGAGATGGGTTTTCTGCTCTGTCTCACTATTACATCCATCTCAGCGGTAACAATTACTTCTTATCCCTTATTGAACAGGTTATGTTCAAAAAGTGAGTTGTCTATTTACCTTTGGTCTGATAACTCATTTTATACCTGGGTTGCATATGCTATACTTATATACTGTCTGACCAGAAGGAAAGTTACAACACAAAAAAACACAAAAAACAAGTCACATAGTCTAATATTAAACAGCACCTTTAGCTTTTCATATGGTGGTATTGTTTCAATAGGCTTCTGCAATGTCTCAAGGTTTATTTGCATCCAATGTTACATTATTTTTTTTAACTAACATCTTGTATTGATGATGGGAGTACACAGTCCAGCCGCTGTGCAAAATCTTTTCCAGCAAAGCCTAGAAATACTCAATGGGATTGAGTTCTGGACTCTCTGGTGGCCAATCCATGTGTGAAAATGGTGTCACATGCTCCCTGAGCCACTCTCTCTGCATAAGAACTGAATGAATCCTGGCATTGTCATCTTGGAAGATTCCATGCCATCAGGGAAGAAAAAAATCCACAGATGAATTAATCTAGTCTTTCCTTATATTCAGGGAGTCAGCTGAACATAGACCTGACCAACTGCAGCAACGCCCAGATAATAAACTGACCCCACAGGCTTGTACAGTAGGCACCAGGCATGATGTCAGCATTTATCTGCCTCTCTTATTACCATGATCCTCCCATCAGTCTGAAACAGGCTAGATCTGGAATCCTCACACCCCATGACCACATTCATCCAGAGTCCAATATCTATGCTACTTAACAAAAAAAAGCCTTTTTCTCCAGTTAGCTTCACTGGTTAGTAGTTTTCTCTCTAGTTTTCTTTCTATGCAGAATCCAATTCCTTGAGTTTCCTTCACATTGTGTGTATGAAAATGTTCTTACTTTGACCAATAAATATAGCTCCGAGTTATATTCAAGTTTTTTTTTTTTATTTCCCCAAACATTAAAGTCACTGATCGGCACTATTCAAACTATTTTCCACTGACATATCTTCCTCAAAAAATTCCGTTTCCCACTATCCTTCCAGTTTTTACTATTGTGTTGGACTGTTCCTATCCCAATTTGATTTGTTTCTTTAATATCCTTCTATGTTTCCTCTGCTTGATGCATGCCAATAATTTGACCTTTCTTAAACAGACATACAACTTTTCCAAGAACACTGGATGTGTCTTTTCACATGGTTTTCAAACAAAAAAGAAGCTACACATTGCATCAGCTGGAGTTCAATAACTTGTTGCCAGCTAAAAGATAGTCACCATGGAGTGATTATCTAACAAGAAGCTCTTATCTGTTTGCTAAGTTACTCCTAGATGGTGACTCTTTTTGGCCAGGCAGTATATCTACTGAATATGATACTTATGTTGATGCAACAACACAACATGTTCCTGCCTTGGAGCATAGCAACACAAAGTACTAACCATTATGAAACATGCTCAAACTTTTTGCAAGCAAATATTTATACAGAACATTTTTATGAGAAAAATGAACCACATGCATAAATTGTGGCTTAAAGTGGGAAATACTCCCCTTTTAGAAGGAATACCCTGCTTTTTACAAGTCTAATCTAAGACCCAATGACCTCGAGTCAACCACAAACCTCCAGTTGATCCAGCATCCAAAACAATCTTTTATCTAAACTGTTGAAGTAGCCAGACATACAAAATACCCTCAAACACGAAGCATGTACACACATACCCACACGCTAACTAAAATAATTATTTTGCTAAAATGTGTTCTACTAAAGCAGGAATTGTAACTCAAACAGTTTCATGTTCGTGACATTACACTACGTTGTATTTAAGCTCATAAGATTAGACAAGAAAAAGCTAATATTTGGTCCCAAAAGCTTAAAAAATGAGAGATCCCTGTGAAAACAGGAAAATTATTTCGAGTGTCATACATGTTTTAAGACATTCAAGTTAAAAAAATTAAAATATGTGGAGGATTATTCTCATGGAAACTTGACATCTTATGTAGTTTACAAGTATGTCTTAAGTTTCCATGAGTAAGATTTACACATTCAGAGGCAAATTTTTCCTGCCAAACAAGGCTGGATGAACTACTTTAAAATCTGGTTAAGCTTTCAACCCTCAAATCTTTTTAACATAAGCAAGTAGGAGCAGTAACAATAGCATTTAGCAGTAGTGGAATTAACAGCAGAAGTAGTATTTCAACATGAATGTCAAATTTACTTTAGATTCCACATATATGATAAAAGAGAGATGATGGGATGTATGCTTAGCATTAAACTACCACCAGAGAAATGAGGCATCTTTAATGTATTTTGGGTGTATTTCAGAAAACAATATTTAACTAAGCCATCAGTGAGAGTAAAAAATGTGTGGATTTCCTTGTCTTTGTGTTTTATGATGTCAAGAAAAAGATGCATTTCTCAGCTCTACAGATATTCATGTAACTCATGAATCCTCAAATATTCAGTCACTTACCGGAGGACCTGGCGCTCCTTTAGGTCCACGTAAACCATCTTCGTAGTCATAGAAGAAGTCTGGCCCCTCATATCCATAATCATATCCTCCCATGTCTAAATCATCATAGCTGCCATCCATGTCGTGCAGTGAAGTATCCACCTGGTTCTCCCTGTACAAAGTGGTGATGTTGACTCTTCTATGACTTTCCAGGATGTGATGAGTCTGTTGAGACCCTTGGCCAGAATCCCCAGAGCTGGTGATAGAGTTGTTCCTGAGTCCTTCCTTTACTCGACTTTGTCTGACTGGGGAAATCACACCTGGGGAGGCTTCTTGAGTCTGCTGGCTCTCAAAGCTACTTTCTTCCTCTGTGCTGTTTTCTGAGTAATCCGCATCCCCTTGGGGCCTTCTGTCAACTGCCAACACACTTTGGGTTGTGGTGACAGTTCTGGTACGTGAAAGATCAAAATCTGCTTGCCTGCTTGGAGTAGCTAAGGTTGGCCTGACAGACTGAAGAGAGAATGTGTCAGGGTAGGCTGAAGGACCCATTGTAGAAATGTGCTTTTCTTCCCGCAGACGTGGTTGTATTGAAGGGCTAAGAGTTGAACGTTGTGTGCCACTACTTGGGGACAGTTTATCATCTCCTGTAACCTTGAAAGGGGTACGATGGATAGCTATATCACCAAGATGGGACTTCGTAAAAGGACTAGAAGGGGGGTCGTTTGCCGTAACATCGTCACCAGGATGTGGCAAAGGCAATCGATAAGTGTCGGCCAGCCGGCACTGTTTTTTAAGGTAGTTGCAGTAGTGCGCAGCAGCTTGGGCTGAGGGATAGATATCTAATTGGCAGACACGACCACTAAACTGAGCTGCCTTTGAGTTCATCCTCCCCAAAGTGAAGAGGCCCCCAGATTCACCCAGTGTTTGAGATCTCCCCAGGGTCTGCTCTCGCTGCTGCACGGCTCCACAATCGGCATAAAAGGAAACGGACCGTGCACGAACACCAACTGCAAATGGATGCTGGCGCCCATCTTGCCAGTTGTAGGTAAAGTAGATGGAGGCTTTCTCTGCAGTGTAAACCACTATTCTGCGTGGTAGCAGCTGAATGCCAAATCGCAGTCTGTCCCTGCCATCTTTAACACTAAAGAGAAAAGCATTGTTTGCTCGCCAGGAGCTTAGGCTAATCACAACGGAAAACTCGTCGCCAAACTCTGAGGGAAACAGACGGCTTGCTGGGACTTCATAGAGGGAGTTTGAGTCGAATAACACTCCATATCCTGGAACTGGGAAGTTCAAAATGGAGGGAACTCTGGTGGAAGTGATCGGAGGCAATGCTGTCCTCTCGTAGAGATTGTCTGTGCTGCTTTGAGATGTAAGCCCCAATTGATAGAGGATATCCACTCCTGTTGAATAGAGCAGCCACAGGTTAGTTTGGAATGAAATTACAGCAGAATGAAAAGAAAATAGTTCATTGCTGAGATGTCGCCAATGAAGTAAAACTGTGGGTAAGTGCATCTTCAGTGTCTTAGCCTAAACTAACACAAAAAAGTGGGAGCTGGACTGTGTGATGATTCAAAGTAGAAATTGCTCCACATTCATATCAAATGTAAATCTGGATCAATTTTATTTACATTAACTGTAAAGTAGCTGCTGTTTATAGCTCATTTGAAAGCGTATAGCTATAAATGAACAGGGCTTTATATTAATCTGACCTCAACTGGATAATGGCGAATGATGTGCAATTTTACAATGCATGGTGTACACAGAAAAACCTGCTGCTTGATGTAAAAACAAAGCAAGGATCTATGGTTGATTTTAGACAAAATTGAGGGGAAAAATGTACATCCTTGACTTCATTAGTGAAGTTAAAGCAGAGTGTGTGAACGGTGCATAGTGAAACTGACATGGGAATCAACTGTTTTCACCCTGAAACTGTAAAATTAACCATTAGAAACTATTGTAAATTAGGTTGATGACATTCATTTTCTAGTAAACTTTTACAGTGAAGTGATACAGAGCATCCTCAGGTTCAACAGGTCTCTGTAGCTCTAAGGCAATTCTTATTGCAACCAGGTACAACAAGCTCAAAAGGGTATGATCAAATCACAAAGAAACTCTATAAACTACACAGCAAACGACTCACTTTTCATGAGTCTGTCTGCTCAGAGCCAAAGGATACTACAAGAAAATACCCTTTCCTAGTCAAAATCTGTCCACCCATAGCAGCCTCTGGAGGTTAAATAAGGATTTTTTGTGAGTTGTGGGGGCTGCTATGGACTTGTGACCTGTCCAGGGTGTAACCCGCCTATCGTCCGGTGATTGCTGGGATAGGCTCCAGCTTCCTTGTGACACTTAATCGGACAGAGTTGTTAAGAAAATGAATGAATGCTAGAGTAATTTTAGGTCGAGCTGACAGTGTGTTATTAGCAACTGTTCATGACTAAAATAAAAGTTTTGTAGACGATAAATAAAGGAATTTATTACCTTTAAATAAAAATTATTGATTTTTCCTACAATTTTCAAATCATAAAACATCAAGTGGATTAGGAAAAAATTCTCATGTCATCTTTGTAAATGAGAACTGCTTCTAAATCGATTGTTTTAGTTAAATAAAGGTTAAATAAAAATAAAAAAAAATACACAGTTGGCAAACACCATGACTTCCCATATATCAATCTTTTATTTTTAAGGTCCATTAAAAGAAAAGTAACCCCCTTAAACATTTTCTGCAGAAAAATGTCAGGATGATAACAGTTTTTTGAACGAATAATAAATAAAGTCTTATTCTCACGTGGGAAAAAAAGCATAAAAAAAAAAAAGATACCTTGCAAGCTAATTTATTTTCATTAATTAGATGTTATAGTCAATGTAACTTTTTAGACATGCAAGCCCCACATTTTCAGAGCCTAGTAAATGCACTTAACTCAAATAATACATTTTTATTAGAATCATTGTGGTAGCTTTTGTAAAATTCAGTTTGTTTATTTGTCGAAGTTAAAGCATGTATTGTAAACACTGAGCTGGTACCTAGGGTTCTGTTGTAGAGGTGTTTATACATTACAAAATAGCTCCTGCACAGCAATAGTGACTAAAAACAAGAGACAATTAAAAGAGATTGTGATTAAAAGAATTAACGTACACTTAAAATTGTCTTTGATGTATTTTCACAGGGCATTTTTGTCCTACAGCTCAGAAGGAAAAGCCATCTATCACAGCTGATCTAAGCACGCTCTAAGATGCCCTTGACATTCTTTGCCTGAGGTAACATCAACCTAGATTCCAATTAACCTGTCTCATATGTTAAGGAAAGCTGCTCCAGCACTCTATGTTCATTCCTCCTCCCCTCACTATGATGGATTGATTCAGCTTGGAGTAAACTCGTACATACAAATATATATATACATATATATACATACATACATACACACACACACACACACACACACACAC